>NW_020189084.1:0-1820 GCF_900000015.1 Plasmopara halstedii
ACTTCTGCTCTAGTGACAAAATTATCACAGGTTCGTTTGACAAAACATGCAAGCTCTGGAATGCCGAATCTGGACAGCTTTACCACACGTTTCGAGGGCATTCGACGGAGATTGTTTGTCTGGCTTTTAATCCACAAGGGACCGTCATTGGAACGGGCTCAATGGATAACACAGCAAAGCTTTGGGATGTTGAAACCGGGCAGGAGTTACATACTTTGTTTGGACACACTGCTGAAATCGTGAGTCTCAACTTTGACACTCAGGGTGAGCGTATCATCACGGGTTCTTTCGACCATACTGTCAAAGTGTGGGACGTTCGAAGTGGCCGTTGCATTCATACTCTTGCAGGTCATCACGGTGAGATTTCAAGCACGCAATTTAATTACACAGGTGACCTTTGCATCAGTGGATCGATTGATCGAACGTGTAAGATTTGGGATGTTGCCTCTGGCCAAAATGTACAAACCCTTCGAGGTCATAACGATGAAATCTTAGACGTGAGTTTCAATGCCACTGGCTCAAAACTCGTTACAGCGTCTGCAGATGGCACGTCACGCATTTATAACACTATGACGGGTGCATGTCAAGCTATCTTGATTGGTCACGAAGCTGAAATTTCAAAAGTTTGCTTTAACCCGCAAAGCTCGAAAGTCCTTACGGCCAGCAGTGATAAAGTCGCACGGTTGTGGGAAGTGGAAACTGGTGATTGTCTACAGATGCTGGAGGGCCATACGGACGAGATTTTCAGCTGTGCGTTCAATTACGAAGGCGACACTGTCATTACAGGTACAATAGCAACAATTTTTTTTGCTTCATTGGTTTCCGTAAATTCACGTCCATAATGTCTTTTACCCACAGGCTCAAAGGACAACACATGTCGGATTTGGAAGTGCTAGAATTATCGCTCTCTAATGATCTTATTTCTTCGTGTGCTCGAGTAGAATGACAGAGAGAATGAACAAAGCGATACAAAAGTTTAGAAAGATACAAAAGAAAAAGAGAGAGCACAAAAGTTATCAAAACATATCAAGTAATACCCATGATCCCAATCGATCACAAATGTTATCTTTGCCGAACTAATCACGTTCTATCAGCCATCAAAGCTGTATAATAAACATGCTTGTGTCCGACGTAAACATTGTCCAGCGTATTATACTTGGGAAGGTTCAGCAGGAGCCGCTAACGGGTTGATAATCTGCAGCAGACTGTAAACAAAATTAGCTTAAAACCGCGAGTGAGGTGACAACTTGAACAACGTACGTAAGGTTTGGCTCCTGCCTGAGCGCAATGTACACAATCAATGGCACAAATCCATAGTGTACGATAGGCTTGATAGTCTTTAAGACCTTCGTTGGCGCAGTCTTCCAGAGCTCTCTCGCCATAATTTAGCTGTGCGATATTTGACACCAGTAAATAGATGAATATAAATAAGCTTAAAAGCACTCAATATTGTGAGTAATAACTTTTTTTATTACATAACTCAATTTCGCTTGTTCACTGGTGGCTCCGAATTATTCGCAAAGCGACGAAAGCGAGCTTCAATAAAACCAGCATTAGGCTTGGAAAGTCCAAAGCGATCCGTCTGTAAAAGACTTAGAAATATTAGTCTCAAATTGATGACGACTTATTGCTCTAGGCAGCGTACGTAGTGCGGCATCATTATAAAATTAGCGTCCTTGAGAGGATTGCGCTTGGTAGCAGGATTGTATGTTCCTGGGCCGATACTTTCTTGTGTTGCACTAGTCAGAATAGGAAGATAGTAGTATGACATGGAACATTACGCCGGCAGTTTTTTTCCTTACCGTAATTTACCACCAAGA
>NW_020189085.1:0-652 GCF_900000015.1 Plasmopara halstedii
ATTCGACAGCACACTGTTGAGAAAGGCGGTGTCGACGTCCAGCAGCTCCATTTGTAATCTAATACCGCAAATACTGCAAGTACAACTCGAATTGAGTTCATGATGATCACTGGAGAGTAAGTCTCGAAGAAATCCACGCCGTATTTTTGCTTAAACCCTTTAGCCACAGTCGTGCTTTGTAGCGCACAAGACATCCATATTGGTCACGCTTCTTAGCAAAGACCCAGCGGCATCAAATCGTACGTCCAACTGATTCTCGTGGAACGAGGTCCATGTTCTGTTTTGGCGATTTTAATTCAGCGTCCATCGCTTATCGCTAATGTTCTGCTTCGTCACTAGCCATTGCCTGCGCATACGTGGTAGGCAAGTCCGACTCTTCACCAACACTTACAGCGTAAGCGAGAACAGCTTCAATTTTAAGACCGACTTCATCAATATATTGCACGCTTTGGAGATGGTGGTCCTTCGCTTCCTTCCAAGCTTTCTTCGGCATCTGACCCGTTCTCCAATAACAACATTGGTTCGCGTGTACGCCTTGAACGTCCCGCTTGAGGCTGAAATACCAATCAATCTTTCTGTGCATCCAGCGTAGGATTTCTGTTTTCTGTCGCTTCAGAGTGTACCTCGACCCTTGACTCATTTATGTCGAACT
>NW_020189086.1:0-315 GCF_900000015.1 Plasmopara halstedii
TACCGAAAGTGTAATTTACACAAGGTTACCATACTGACAAAATTCATTCATGGAGCTTAAGTTTGCGTCCTAACCAGAAAATGGAAGCACCCAATTTTCAGTTAAAAATTACGAATATGGCGATAAATTGAAATTTATACAAAACGAAGGATCCCACTCTTCTTAAATCAAATTACGCACAATATGGTTCGATAGTAGAGCACGAGTGAGACGCTGTGCATCAAATTCGGTCGCTTCAAATGCATGAAGCCTTCACTTTTTATGAGTAGCAGTATTTTAGTGGTCTGAAAAGTCAAAAATTGACATTAGAAATGC
>NW_020189087.1:0-333 GCF_900000015.1 Plasmopara halstedii
ATCAAGTCACATACCTTTGTGACACTTTAAGACGTGCTACAGCGTATCTGATTACACCGGACGCATCCGTTTGAAGCTGCGTCAACAATGAATGCACTCAAGCGTTCGTCACGCTATCAGCTGCTGAGATATCAAGTCACATACTTTTGTGACTTCGAGACGTGCTACAGCGTGTGTCTCATTTCACCAGATACATCCGTTTGAAGCTGCGATAATGGTGAACGCACTCAAACGTTCGTAACGCTATCAGCAGCTGAGATATCAAGTCACATACGTTTGTGACACTTCAGACGTGCTACAGCGTATCTGATTATACCAGACGCATCCGTTTGA
>NW_020189088.1:0-329 GCF_900000015.1 Plasmopara halstedii
TGACTATATTACTGGAAAATTGTCAAAATAGTCAAATGACTACTTTGAAGAGGCCTGCCCATACCGTATTCTTATTTGGGTGCAGTCACACCATGCCCATCTCGTGTGACACACACACCTGTTACCAGGGCCCGTTACAAAATATGAGTGAATACCAGTGTGGTCTACATATTAGTGAGGAAGGAATTTACGGTAATTTTGTGCAAATTATCCGCACATTTGCAACAATAAGTACAGCTGAACGAGATTCATGCGAATGTTGGTGTATTCAGTAGTGATGGGGACGTAAACCGAGTTGACGTTATTTGGCATTCTTCCCGTTCCCGTCG
>NW_020189089.1:0-611 GCF_900000015.1 Plasmopara halstedii
ATGATCTGATGCTCTGTCTTGAACTTCAAGCAAACTGAAATTGTTGTTGCAAGTAGCGTTTATATTTCTCTGTATTGTTTGTGTCTGGTATCGTACATGACTGTAAGTTTGTCGACACTTTGTCGGCGGGGATGATATACATTTATAAAGACTCAACCAAAAGGGCTATGCCATGCTTACGAAATCTATGTTCATGACATCCTCATCGCTGGGGTTCTTTCGGGAACAGAAATTTAACACAAAAATGCGTGCAAATACATGACTTGTGATTGCTAATGCATGAACTATCAAAAATATAATTACGTTTTCTTCACATATTTAAACGAAAATGATGAGGGAATGTAACAACATGGAACTGATGAACCTTAAGGCCTAAAATTGAAACAAAATTATCTTTTCATTGAGCGCTTTCCCACTTGAATTCGCCAATTATTGGGTCAATTTAAAAATTGTAATGTCTACAAATTTTATTATGTTTTTGTATCTGAGCTATCATATTAACTAATCACCAATGCGTTTGATGGGTATATAAGATGTCATTTGAACCAATCAATCAACTGCGTAATGGGAATAAGAGCAATAATATAAACAAGTCAACCAAGGGGTGGTTG
>NW_020189090.1:0-387 GCF_900000015.1 Plasmopara halstedii
ACGAAGGTGAGCACGTATTTTGCTCCACCCTTCGACTTCGTCTTCATGGGTCCCATCATGTCCGTGTGTACTATCTCCAGTACACGTGACGACTTGGTCAGCGATCTTGACGGAAAATACGCCACCGTCTGCTTTCCCTTCATGCAGCCACCGCATATAGTCTTGATCTCTTGCTTGACAACTGGCATCCCAGTCGTTGCGCGCTGTGTCTTCGCATACGCGTCTTTATTGGGGTGCCCCATGCGAGCATGCCACAGCTCCCACTGATTCACTGACCCCTTGTACTCGACGACTGATAGTCCAACACGTAGGCCTTGCCGAGTCTATTCCCCGAGGCAATCGCACTCGACTTGCCCCAGATATAACACGAATCCCGCTGGAACTCGA
>NW_020189091.1:0-328 GCF_900000015.1 Plasmopara halstedii
GTGAACAGAAAGAAGTCTACGGATAAAGCTGTCCGCGTAAATGGCAATGAAGATATCAAGGTGCACGACGTCCGAAAAAGTAGCGTCCCGCAGAATAACGGCGAATGTAAGGGCAAGATTTCTCATTGTGCCTAAGTTGGTAGTGTAAAGGCAAACCGTCCGGCTGGAAACATGTCAGCAATGATAACGCACTATTGGCAATTGGTGAAGGACGATCAGCAGTATGGGTTATCGACAGTGGCGCCACATCCTGTATGCCCCACACAGGAACGACTACTTCGAATACAAGGACCTTGAGATGCATCAAAGTGCTTTTTGCAACGGCAAA
>NW_020189092.1:0-380 GCF_900000015.1 Plasmopara halstedii
ACGCCGTATGCTGGCTGCAAGACGCCGGGCGTCGACCCTGATCCAGGGTGTGTCTACCATAGACGATGGCGAACAGTTATACACCCTCGTCAACGGTATGACGGAGGAGTAAGATGGCGACGTCCGCCTCGAGGCTGTGCCTGCAGTAGATCTTGAGCTGGACGAGATGTCCCTTGAAAAGTTCGGCAGTGCCTTGAAGGAAGGCGATTTGGCCGAAGTGGTCATTGTACGACCGAACGAGGAGATAAATTTGTCATCGCTTCTGGATGAAGCTGTATTGGGAAACACCAAGAGAGTACTGAACGCACGAAGTGAATCGTCAATCCTACGGAATCCCTTGGATCCGTACTATCCTTTGGTAAAGGAATTTCAAGACGTCG
>NW_020189093.1:0-379 GCF_900000015.1 Plasmopara halstedii
GCCATCGCATCGCGAACGTGTCGTAGGACACTCAGTCTGGTAGATAAGAAGTCATCGACTTCTTTACGGATGGTGAGAAGGCTGACATCAGCTAGCCCTTCTGCTATTCCTCCCCCACTAAGTCCTGAGTCATGGGATAGCAGCGTCAGCGGGACGCGAGGGTAAAACAGCCCGTTCACGTAGAACGGTGTAGCCGGTCGACGAATGCACTGCATTGTTCAGTACAAACTCTACGAGTGGCAACATGGCGCTCCAGCGCCTCGGCGTCTCAGCGCAGTTGCGGTGAAGAACGTCTTCGATGACGCGATTCACCTATTCGGCTTGACCATCGGTCTGCGGATGATCCGCTGTCGACATATCCAACTTGGTGCCGAGCACC
>NW_020189094.1:0-492 GCF_900000015.1 Plasmopara halstedii
AAATTCCTATGCAACTGGAAGAGTCAAGACGCCAGCGCGAGCGAGTGTAAAGACTGAGTTTAACATGCTAATGGGGTCAGGAACGCCTAGAGTCTGATCTTTTACAGGAACTTCTAAATGCTTCCGTAAGGCAGGAGAACAGTTGACCAGATAAATCAGTTTGGTTTAGGTTCAGCTTCATCCATCCCTTAGCTCCTGTAGGCACTTGTATCAGATTATTTTTCTTGTCATTCGCAGCAAATGGTGTCATTGGAGGGGTTGATTTTGTCAACGCTGCGGTTTTTGCGTCTCAAAGTTTAATAAGATTGATCGTATCAGGATCATCCGATGTGCAGAAAGTCAGAGAAATATCCCTTAAGGAGTTGTCATCAACATTTAGGCTTGAATCCGTCAAGAAACGTTCCCACTGGAGAATACAGTGGCCGTCTGCATCTTGCTTTACAGTCACTAGAGGAAAGCCTACCTGCTTGGTCCATGTATCAGCCATGTTTT
>NW_020189095.1:0-552 GCF_900000015.1 Plasmopara halstedii
GGCGGGTTTTCCTCGAAAGGAAAAACCGATTTGGCTTTCCTAATAGGCCGCCAAAACTGATTCCACTACCAGGAAACACTAGCTAACTACTTAATTCCGTTTGATGAAGCGTTCCACAACGGGGACTACATATTTCAGCACGACAACGCCAGTATACACGCTTCCAAAAGCACGAAAGCCTTTCTTGAGAGCTCCGAAATTGAGGTAATGGACTGGCCGGCCCTATCCCCGGACCTAAATCCGATAGAAAACGTCTGGGGCTACCTTTCGCGAGACGTTTACAGTGGTTGCAAGCAGTACATGACGCTGACTGAGCTTAAAGATGCCATCCTGTAGGCATGGGAGAATTTGGACATGTCACGGCTTCAAAAATTGGTAAAATCAATGCCTGATCGCATCGGAGATGTCATCGAAGACAAAGGTAAGAAGACAAAGCATTAAATAGATAAATCCTGCTAATGCAATCTCCAAAAGCGCATGAACTTCACGCTGCGACGTACTTTTGTCCAGGGTCAGAGTGATGGTCGCTTCTTGATCTCCGCAACGAAAAAT
>NW_020189096.1:0-300 GCF_900000015.1 Plasmopara halstedii
AGCAGAATGCTTTGGCTGATGTGTTGTCACGCAGACCAGACTATGAGCTTGCTCATGTCACAACTGTAACGTCATCTGTGACGGATCTGATCTGCACCGCGTATACGGGTGATAGGATGTGTGTAGCGTTGCTACGGGCTCTCGGGAGGAAGGAGCTTAGAGCCTCGGACGAGAAATTGTCATGAAGATTGCATGCACGATTGCACCGATATTCGTTGAGTAACGGTTTGCTATATTATAGCACCGAATCAACGGATACACCACGAATTGTGGTTCCTCATGATAAGGATTTGAAATATC
>NW_020189097.1:0-903 GCF_900000015.1 Plasmopara halstedii
TCAGCCTCGAGGCTATTCCTGCGGTGGGATCTCTTCGTGAGCTGGACAAGATGTCCTTCAAAGTGATCGGCGGTGACGTGAAGGCAGGCGACTTAGCCGAAGTGGTCATTATACGACGGAAAGAGGAGACCAACACGTCGTCGCTTTTGGATGAAGCTGTCCTGGAGGGCACCAAGAGGGTGAATGAATGCGCGAAGTAGATCTTCGATCCTGAAGAATCCCTCAGATTCGTACTATCCATTGGTAAAGGAATTTCAAGACGTCGTCGGTCCTACCATCAGGCCGAGGTGTGCGTCATGAGATCGACCTGGTTCTTGGAACCCAAGGGGCAGTGTGACGACACTAGGATCAGTGTGACGTCATTGATGCCTTTTTTTCGTGCGAATCACGATGCAGGAATGGTGTGTGAGAGTAAGTCTCCCCATTTGGCACACACGTTTTGTGTCCGAAGGTCGAACGGCAAGTGGCGTATCGTCACGTTTACAATAAGCTTAACGATGCCGCCATTCCAGCACCGACGCCGATTCCTAGGTAGGATGTTCTCCAGAACAATATAATTGGCTGTACAAATTATAGCGCACTCGATTTTGTCGATGGGTATCACCAGTTGCAGTGATATTTCGCTTACAGCGGTGAGTACTTCAAGCAGGATGCTCTGGGAGTGGATGGTGATGTTCCGAGGCTGTCAAGTGCACAGCAACATTCTAGCGTCTTGTGACGCAATTGCTCAGGCTCCACCGGGCGTATGCACAAACATACTTCGACGACATCTTCGTCCACAGTCGTCGTGCGGGGCACGGGAGGACATATGACGAAAACCACACCGTCCATCTGAGAGCGGTGCTCAACTGTGTGCGATCGAATAAGCTGTATGCTTATGCCGATAAGTGCATCTTCGACGCG
>NW_020189098.1:0-858 GCF_900000015.1 Plasmopara halstedii
GTCTATATCCCATCATCAGTATCGTATCCAAATTCTTCATCATCAATTTCTTCTTCTTTATAGCCGCCTAGTATAGCGACACCGATATTCCATTTTAGCAACATTAATATTGTTTCTTTTTTCTTCGACTTCATTTCGGTTTCTGAAGGACTTCTAGGGTCTAGGGTTCTTACAGAGAGAAGTCTCTTATAGAGTGTATCTTAGTATGAGGATTGTAACCTATAGGGTATCCTAGGGTAGGAGATTATGTATCAGCTGATTATTATGGCATCCCAAGGTATGGGAATGTAATCTTAGGTATGCGAAATGTAATCTGGTTTGACAATGTAGCCATTATTATATGCGTCTGGTATAAGATAATCGGTGGCAGGGTTTCGAATAAGCATGGAATAAGCTTGATCTTCTTTTTTGACACGGTGTTTGATCTTCTCTCTTCCATATTGCCGAATAAACTGGTGCTTAATCTTCTCTCTTGCATATTGCGGAATGAACTGTTATCCCTGGGTATGACATACAATGTCTTCATATCTAAGATGAACTTAGAACAGAGAAAAAGATCAGAACACGGGATGATACTGCTATACCCAGGGTTACATTCCCATCCCTGAGGACGCAGGTGTTTATAGTCACATAATTTTGCCAGTCAAGGTGCCACACCGTCTGACTTCTTGCAATAGTGCTCTGCGCCATGATCGCGTTGTCAAGCGAAAAACGATGTTGCTATTCAAAAACTGCCCATTTTTAGAGCTTAAACTTGAGCAAAACAAATTGAGCCCAGTCTCTCAAACTTTATTTATTTATTTATCAAACTTTCCTTTCTTTAGCCTATACAATACGTTGTCGCCAATATTAAGTTCA
>NW_020189099.1:0-336 GCF_900000015.1 Plasmopara halstedii
ACGCAAGTCCTTTTGGTTCTTTGGAACCGGCCAATCTACAATGGCCTTGACCTTAGCGAGACCCGCTGGAAGGCCACGCTTCGCAATGAAGCACCCTAAAAAGGGTATATCTTCTGCGCCAAAGATGAACTTGTCTTCATTGGCGTACAGTTTGTTAGTGCGCATGCACTCGAGCATCGCTCCTAGATGGACGATGTCATTCTCCTATCCCATCTCCCGTGCTCCGCACGAATGTAAACGAAAATATCGTCTGTACATACGCCCTGTGGGGCCTGAAAAACTGCGTCACAAGACGATTAAATGTTGCTGGTGCATTTGACAGCCCTTGGGGCATCA
>NW_020189100.1:0-850 GCF_900000015.1 Plasmopara halstedii
TTTGTGTACGTATGTCTATTTGTCGATGATATGATTATTGCAGCCAAGACGAGCAACGAGATTCTAGAGGTCAATGCTGCGCAATGTGTTGAAAGAAATACTCTTACTACAAAGGGAGACACAATCTTAACTGTCGATGCTTCTTTGATTCGACGTCGACTTCGAAATCGTGTGTCTTGCCGTAAAACTCGACTCAAACAAAAACTTCAGCAGCATGCACTTGAAATTGTTCTACGTGAACGTCAAGAACGACATGATTATCTTACGCATCTGGCACAAGAGCTTGGAGTATTTCATAATAATGGAAACAGGCGAATGGTTGACAATGATCAATGTGATAAAGTCTTTCGTGATCTCACTGCAAAAAGTCTGCACTATTCGCTTGTGGATCCGGACTGTCTTGGGTGGAATCAGAATGGCGTTTTGTTTGCACACACAAACACGACGCATGACTGCAATGAAACTGCTGCAGTCCCATCAACAAGAAAATCAAAGCGACAACGTCGTAATCGTGACAAACATGTTTCAACAGCATTTCATAGCAAATTAGGACTCGCTCAGAATTTGGTTTTTGAGCAGTGGCGATCGATTGTTGATGGGCTACAAAATATAAATTTAACATTACAGCAAATGCATGAAACGGAATCCAAAGCTGGCGTATTTAATCGACAATGCTACTGGAAATTTGTGGCAGTGAGCTCAGCAAAATTACAACAAGATGGCGAAATTGAAGCTGTTGCTGTCTCCGGAGTCACGCACCTAGTATTTCACGGTCGTGACGTGCAGCAGCTTACAATTATCAGCCTCCAACGCAAAAATCTTGATCAATTTGACCTTGCAGCAACACCGA
>NW_020189101.1:0-5769 GCF_900000015.1 Plasmopara halstedii
TCCGACTCGTAGCCGACTTTCTTCAACTCCTCGACCAAGAAATCCATCGTTTGAGGCGGGCGCGGTGTATCGCGCTCAGTTACCGAGGTGTGGGATGTGCTTCCCGTGTAGCCGCGAACGTACTGTCCAGAGATGCACCTGTGCAGAAAAAGAACAAGGGCTTTGCCCGCGGGCGCCCTCGCTACCAGCTAGGCTGGGAGTTTTGCGTGTCGGGGACACAGGCTTACAAAGCGGAGAATGTTTAAAGTTGTTCTTAGAGAACGTGAAGATGTCTCAGGCACCTTCTCTATATACGAGCCTTGTATGAGGCGACCGTTAAATGTGAATTGAGGATATCCACAATTGTAATAAGGGAGATTGTAACGGGGTTACACGTACCCTTGTATGAAAGGGCGCGTCGCACAAGATGATGTGACCGTACATAGGTGTGTATTACACAAAATAGTGTAATCACACAGTGGTGTGGCTACACCGTAACAAGAAGCCACCTTGTGGTATGATCGCGAGTAGTAATGCATATTACTATACTAATCAGGTTTTGCTATATTATTTTTGGTATTACTCTTGTAATAAGGAAAAGCTAGTGTTTTAGATATTAACGGCTCCCCCCAAACTAAATAACAAGATACAGTTTTAATTTTGGGCACAAGAGTGTATTTGCCTTGGTCAAGGTTTGGGACACTCTAGGAGGTAGCGGAATGCGATCCGCTACACTCGTACTGGTTCTTGGCATGAATGTAGGATCGGTGAACTTAGCTTAGCTTTCTCTAATCAAAGAGCCACGGCCGCCCCGCTGCATTCTATCCCAATCTCAATGCTAACCTTAAAATGGGAATAACTACACCTTGTTGTAACCATCTACTAATTAGTTCAGTACACACTAAGTTAATAAGTAAATAATTGTATACCACACAAACTGTATAATGGGCCTACCACCCCATTACACGGCACTATTTAAGTTAGATACGGAGACACACTAGGCTCCACTACCCTGGGTGTTGATCACACTTTTGTATGCCCACAGAGTAAAAGAATCCTAATGAAATAGACTTCCTCGCAAATATGTAACTCGTTTAGCAAAACCAAGTATGGAGGAAAGCAATACAAAGTATGCGCGGTACGATAGGGCACACAGTTCCTTTTCAACCTGTATAGATTTTAGGTATATTTGAAGCTATGTTATTACATAAACTCGTATTGGGCTCGTAAGGAACTATCTCGAAATGATCTGGTACCATACTTCTTTCGCTAATATTGCTTCTTCGGGAAAACATGTATATCACAGCTGGACTTGGTCCTTACAAACATATTTTTCTTTTGGATCTTGGTCGAATATGATAGTAAACTTGGCCCTCACTAACATATACTTTATAAATTTCTGACAGGTTTGTAATCCACATAATAAACCTGTAACGTGTAAAAACTTGGCAAAATCATTTTTGTTTGGGATATAATTGATAACAGGTATAAATTGGATCAGGTTTTGTAAAACACATCAAAGCATTTGTATACGGTATATCAACTTTAGAAAATAGCATATATAGCATAAAAAAGTATTTGTATTCAATAATTCAGATTTTTTGGCAGGTATCTAATATGCCAAGAGAATAAATTTTGACAAGGGATGGTATTCATTTCGTGAACATGCTAAAGGGTGAACAGGTTATGTTTCATAGATAAAGATTTATTGTATACGCTTTAGAACTAAGTTGTTTGGTATGACAATTCTTTTGCAACTTTGCTTCTTCAGTAGACCGTGCACATGACGGCATAATGAGATGCGGCTTAGTCTTGCGACAGCTCAAACAAACATTGGTAAAAATCAAAGAGCTTTCCATTCTCGCTCACTGAACAGATTCTCGAGGTCCTGTGCCGTCGTCATATACTCGAGTATACACACTATCGCGACCATTGCGAACTTGTCGTACCGCTCACAATAATTGGACACTTCGCCCTCAGCAAACGCAATTTCCGATCTTACACAAGCCACGCGACTGTGCCGTCCTGTCGAGTGTACTGGTGAAACAAAAAGAAGCCTTGGTCTTTACGAACATTTTTTGTCCCATGGAACTTGGTCGATGTCATAATCGACTTCGGTATTTTATTCCACATGATGTAACTTATTTGAGGTATATATGTTCTGAAATGTGTCAGATATAACACGGTTATGGTTTTGACAGGTATCGAATTCGTTAAAGTTATGTGCTACATCATATAAGTTGTCACGGGTATAGCAGATTTGACAAGTATCAGATATATTCTCTGAAATATATCAGATATGTCAGATAATATGGCAAGTATTAGATATGATGGGAAAATAAACTTTGACAGGGCCGTTAGCTTAAATAAGGCCGCAGTCAACGAAGCAGTTGTCGATGGTTGCGAAGGACAAAGTGTAGTCTTAAGAGTTGGAGGCTTGATGTAGCATATTTTCACCTGTGTGCTTAGGGCCTTTTCCAGCCATTGGTCTTTCATAATGAACGAAGTCTGCTTCTTTTAGTCTATTGGGATTGTTTCGGATCTCAAAGACGATAGGCGCTGTTGACGGCTGTTTTTGGACCGATGTAGTATTCTTGAGCGCCTCTCGAAACAGCAGTTATAATGTTGTCGGCGTATAACCTCGGTCAAGTAGGCGTGCATACAGTTGTTTCACAATTCGTTTAAAGTCTCGAAATCGTGTATTCTGCTTGCGGTATTTCCGAACTTGGCCAATGATTAACCCCTTGAGTACACCTGGTGGATGAGCGCTATTGGCAGGAATATACAGGTACAGACTCAGAGTTTTCTGATATGTGCGCGTGTATAACTGTTATCCATTTCGAACGATTCATAAATCGAGAAAGCCGGCTTCATCTGTATCGATAGAGCTGTCAAATCGTAGTGTAGACTGTTGAGTGAACATTGTCGGAACGTGCCGAAATCTGTATGTCACATCGGTGGGGTTTCACACAGTATATACGTCATCGATGTAGTATTTGCAATAGACTACATATCCTGAATAAATTTTAAGTAACGTATTTTCAATGTGAGCAATATAAAGGTATGCCGGTGCCACAGGCGTTCCCATAGCTGTTCCACGGAGTTGGCGCCAGCACGCGTCTCCAAAGGTAAAGTAATTATTTTTCATTAATAATTGGAGTCCTGACAGAATTGCGGTTTCCCATGGATGACCATGAATACGTCCCGCGATTGTCTAGCCTTGATGGCATTGTTGATCGGGATATTGTTTTAGAGAGTTTCTACGTCAATAGCGATTAATAGCACACTGGGCGGAATGATTAAGTTAAGGGATTCCGTCAGAAGCTTGTCTGAGTCACGAATATATGACTCGGAGGATCTGTAGAAAGGTTGGAGCTGAAAGTCTAACCATTTTGAGAGTCCTTCGAGAATGCTTGCGCTGTTGGATACAATAGGCCGAATACAGAGTGTAGGTTTGTGAATCCTCACCAAGGTGTAAGAACATTTAATCGTGACTTGTCTAAATTCGCCGTTATGATCCGAGTTGTGTCCCAGTCAGTACATTAGGCATTGGTCTTTGCTATATGTTTGTACCAAATGCGAACTTTCGTTCGTATATGTCGGGTCATTGTGTCAACTGGAGCGCGTTGCAGCTCATGTAGTGTCGCATCTGAGAGATGGTCAACACATAGTCTTACATAATGTTCTGTTGTAAAAAGAGCTGGTCCTAAGTACTTGTCGGTGATAACCACCCTAAGATCCGGGTGACTTTCTAAGCGTTATAACGTGTTGCGCTGAGTCGAGTTTAGGTTCCTGAGTTTTCTCGGTTGCTATGTCTCTCGAAGAACACTATGTTTAACACGTTGCAGAATTGCCTCGATTGATGCCAGCGGTAGCGTCCAATTTTCCGCTTGCGTTTCGGTGAGCCTGAGAAGTTTTCTCTGTAGGGACTTTCCTTGTCTCTTCTGCTGCTGGGGCTTTGCAGTCTTGGTGCACCGATCAGTGCCCCTCTGACGACCGGCGCTGTCGCTTAACGCTTCCTTTTTTTACATCTGAAATTTCAAGGGTCTTAACTCGTGTTGTATGCGTTTGTGAGCAAGCTCCTGAATTGAGGTGGTCATGGGTGGTTTTATTCGAAACCCATGGCCGTGGTTCGTTTGCTTCTTTGGCAGCTTTCGCTCGATTTGTGTGACTTGTTCAATCGCCATATCGTAGCGTAGTTGAGTCAATCCGGCAGAGAGCTGGGCTTTCAGCATTAGAAGTCATTTAATGCCATCGACTGTTGTCCGTCAGGGGAGGAGCAAGTAGTTTCCCAGGATGGGCCAGATGACTGAAATGTGGAGTGGACATTCTTACAGAAAGAGTTTATCTCTCTAAGTGAATCTTCTGATAGGGTCTCAAATTCACACTGGAGTAGCTTCAGCTCAGCATAGGTGGCAGCAGTGATGATTGCTGTTAGTGCTTATTTGTTGTCAGCAAGTTGCTGTTTGAATTGAGCGTGCAAAGATACAGCGCTATCGGTATTCTCGAGCTCTTTAGACACGGTCAAAGAAACCTTTGTCTTCACGTAGCGAGGTGGGTTCGCTTCAAGACGTCGGAGTGCTGACTGCTTCGATTAGAGTCGAGCAGCTAGATTTCTGTATCGTTTGATCGTGGAGTCGATGATGTCATGCACTTTAATATATATATTGATTTATAAATTTATAATAAATTTTATCAAAATACCATTTTCTTTCTAGGTGGTGGTAGCGGCGGCCTGCGGCGAACAACATTATTCGGGTGTATCCTTAAGTGTGATAACATAGGTTAAAGTAGGCTGAGTTGATACTCGAGTGATGTAACAGATGACTCAGTTATGTACTACACCGAACAGACTGTTCGGTGTCACTGTCGGCTGGTCGGCTCGGTCGGACGTTGGTCGTGGGAGGGTCTGTTGATCTTGAAGTCCTTCTTTACGTCCAGAGATCCGCCCTGAGGTCCGCCTTGAAGTCCGCCTTGAGGTCCGGCTTGAGGCCGGTCTTGAGGTCGGTCTTGCGGTCGGACTGCAAATCGGTTACTTGGTCGTCCGGTCGACTTGGTCGGGTTCGTCGGTTTTTGATAGTTCCGACATGTTCCGTTTTATGTCGAATTAGGGAGAAATAACTCGAGCGGGCGTTTCCTGAATCAAACGCAAGGCTAGAGGAGTACTCCTTACACTGTCTACCAAGCTCCGAAACACTGTTCTGGTTCTACGTAAGCCACGGATCTATTTAAGTTGGATATGGAGACCGACTAGGCTTCAAAATCCAGGTTGCTGCTTACTCACTCACTCACACTCCTGTGTAACCGCACCTCGATATTATAGTCGACGTTGGCCCTACGAGCATGTTTTTATTTTGTTTTAACAGGTTTTGTATATTACATGATATAATTTGTGACAGGTATTTATGATCTAAAATGTATCAGATATGTCAGGGTTGAAACCTTTGACAGTATTGAGGGTTATGGGTTTCAGGTAATGTACATTACCCAACCCGGCTCAATCCGAGCTGCGGTTTACCATAGTTTTCACATTTTTTGGTTAGAGGTAATTACGGTATGTGAACCCAAATAAATCACTTCCAAAATATTCTTTCTGCAGCGAGGCTGGCGTAGGTCACCGACTTCTCGTTCTATACTCGGAACAAGTTCGAGTTTGGCAGATTGGAATCCGCTTACTTCAAGAGTAATTATAGCCTTAAGCCAAGGCTAATTAAGTCTTCGGTTTGATTGACAACTGACTTTATTTATTTTTATCTGCGGCAAAGCCGCCTAATTTTAAATGCATAGATT
>NW_020189102.1:0-117 GCF_900000015.1 Plasmopara halstedii
GTAAAAATGATGTGTCTGTGAAGTTACGAAACCAACAAGCACATTTGCATGTACGTAGACACAAATGAGATATTATATTGCAGCGGTCGGCGATGTGACAAACGTCTGCATGCATTT
>NW_020189103.1:0-342 GCF_900000015.1 Plasmopara halstedii
ATTCTAAAACGCGTAATCAATGATAACTCTTACGTTCTATGTTACGTTTAAGCAATGTGTAATGGTGTATCTTGGTAGCTCGATTGTGGATAGCGAGTAACGCAGGAGCTCCGTGAGCCAGTTCGACAAGCGCTCAACGCGCCAATGCCCAATTTATTCTCGATTTTGCTGCCATACCAGCGCTTTCCATTCCCGCGGATAGTGTCAGGGTCTGGTTATACATTTCTCTTTGATACCCTATTTTTTGGACAACGCCAAGTCCACTACCTAATGACAGTGTCGCTAGCAATATGAGGCATAAATATTGTGGTCATAGGAACTTGTCGTAGTGAGAATTTTTTT
>NW_020189104.1:0-441 GCF_900000015.1 Plasmopara halstedii
GTCGATAGAGCGGCCCGAAATGTCGGCTCGATATTCAGGCTTCGAGTAAAGCATCTCTGGATCATAAAAGCTAAAAATGTCTCGAAGGGTTTCGTTGCGGGCGGAGCTGTTAACCTCATGCGCTGCAGATAGTCGAGTGTCGAAAATGTAAAACGATCAATGACGGAAAGACCCAGCTGCAACTGACAGGAATTTTGAACTGTGAAAGACAGTAACCAATGCAAGTTGACAACAGCATTGTTACCTCGAAATTGGAGTGATGAGCGTATAAGTTTTCACCCGTCTTTGCATTGCCAATTGTTACCACCTTTGGGGATTTGATCACATTGGACAGCGATTCTGTCGACAATGAAAAAGTACATTGCGGCTGCGTACGCTCGCCAAGCAATTAGTTCAAATGACCGCTGACCCTACCAGACACATACACCAGACATAATAACT
>NW_020189106.1:0-631 GCF_900000015.1 Plasmopara halstedii
CAATGATTCAAATATTTATAAAACCATGTGCAGGTGCCTTCAAACGAATTCTTACGAAAATTGCAAGTATCCTAGCTGGGTCAACGATCGTCCATTATACTTGACACTGTAGCACGGTCTGTCGCACTCAAAGTTGATGTATATGAACAAAATTATGCTGCATGTCGTAAAGAATAAGGACCCATTTGCATACTCTTTGACGCGAATTTGGAGACGTTGAAACACAGACAGAATATGCCATATTCATCGCATGTTTTTTGCCAAATATAATATACAGATGCTGAATAGGACGAATTGGTGGATGATCAGAATAAAGATATTCGCTGTAAAGTGGAGAATGAGACGGCAACTTTGCTTTTTGATAGTGTGGCAGATGTAGTACGTGGTACGATGCGCATCAACAAACTTGTACGCGATCATTATGAATGGATACACCACTTATGGAGTCTGGGACTGTTGAAAAAGCTATGCGTTTTTTGTTTATAGTCGTAAATTTATAAAACTTTACATGGGTCTCCGTGGTATTGCGCGTGGTAAATCCAAGTTTGACGGACGCTCACGCTCATGAAAGTGCACCGCAGTACAGTGAAGCTTATGATATTTGCGCGACAACTCAAGAACAAGAATATAC
>NW_020189107.1:0-343 GCF_900000015.1 Plasmopara halstedii
GGCTTCAGCAAATAATTACTTACGGCAACAGGTGTGCAACACAATGCCGTTACATACGCTGCTTGACAATTAAAGTGCAGACTGACGTGTAAACAAGCAGGCTCGTAGCGCACTCCCACAATCGTAATTGAAGGCTAACTGCCATCACCCTGTCAAGACTGTGCTACCAATTATCCGCTTTAATGGAATTGACTACGATCTAATTGATGATAGAGTTTGCTAGACACCGCGTATCGAAGCATAAGCCACGGCTACAGCAAATCAATACTTTCGGCAACAGGTGTGCAACACAATGCCGTTACATACGCTGCGTGACAAGTAAAGAGCAGACTGACGTGTAAAC
>NW_020189108.1:0-502 GCF_900000015.1 Plasmopara halstedii
AAGATGACGACGTCCGCCTCGAGGCTATGCCTGCAGTAGATGCTCTTCTTGAGCTGGATGATATGTCTCTTGAAGAGTTCGGCAGTGCCTTAAGCAGGCGATTTAGCCGAAGTGATCTTTGTACGACCGGACGAAGAGATAAACTCGTCATCGCTCTCGGATGAAGCTGTCTTGGAGGACACCAAGGGAGTGCTAAACGCACGGAGTGGATCGTTGATCCTACGGAATCCCTTGGATCCGTACAAGACGTCGTCTCCAAAGACCCGCCTTTGTTCCTACCTCCGGACCGAGGTAGATCGACCTGGTTCCAGGAGCCAAATACTGCGTAATACGCTAATGGTCCCTGTCTAAGGAACAGTGCGACATCATTGGCGCCTTTTTTCGTGCGATCACGACGCAGAAATGATACGTGGAACCAAATCTCGCCATTCGACACCCACGTTCTGTGTTCGGAAGCCGAACGGCAAGTGGCGTATCGCTCATGCTTACAATAAGCTCAACG
>NW_020189109.1:0-444 GCF_900000015.1 Plasmopara halstedii
CATGCTTCAGCGTTCCTGATTAAATCAGACGCATTCGTTTGACGCGGAGGCAACAGTTTGCGCACTCAAACGTTCATCACATTACCAGGAGCTAAGATATCAAGTGACATACGTTTGTGACGCTTTCAGACATGCTACAGCGTTCCTGATTAAACCAGACGCATTAGTTTGACGTGGTTGCAAATATTAACGCGAACAAACGCTCGTCACGTTGCCAGGAGCTAAGATGTCAAGTCACAATATTTGTGCAGCTTCCAGACATGCTGCAGCGCTACTGATTAAACCAGACGCATTCGTTTGACGTGGGGACAACGGTTAACGCACTCAAACGTTCGTCACGTAAACAGGAGCTAAGATATAAAGTCACATACGTTTGGGACGCTTCCAGACATCCTACAGCGCTCCTGATTAAATCAGACGCATTCGTATGACGCGGAGGCAACA
>NW_020189110.1:0-358 GCF_900000015.1 Plasmopara halstedii
GTGCATTTGACAGCCCTTAAGGCATCACCAGCCACTCCCAGAGCATGCCGCTCGGAGTGCTCACCACTGTCAACGGAATATCACTCGCTCTCATGAGCAATTGGTAAAACGCATCGACCAAGTCGAGTGCACTGTACTTCGTACATTCCACCATGTTGCTTTGAAGAACATCCTTTTAGAAATCGGCGTCTGTGCAGGAAGGGTGGTAGCGTTGAGCTTATTGTAAGCATGAACGCTACGCCACTTGCCGTTCGGCTTCTGAACACAAAACGTGGGTGTCGAATGGGAAGACTTGCTCTAACGTACCATCCCTGCGTCGTGCTTCGCACAGAAAAGGCGTCAATGACGTCGCACTGCT
>NW_020189111.1:0-866 GCF_900000015.1 Plasmopara halstedii
AGACGCATCTGTTTGACGCGGCAGCAACCGTTAACGCACTCAAACGTTCGTCACGTTGCCAGCAGCAAAGATACCATGTCACATACGTTTGTGATGCTTCTAGACATGCTACAGCTTTCCTGATTGAATCAGACACATCCGTGTTAAGCGGCAGCAATAGGTGACCCAACCAAACGTTCGTCACGTTGTCAGCAGCTGAGAAATCATGTCACATACATTTGAGATACTTCCAGACATGCTACAGCATTCCTGTTTGAGCCAGACGCATCCGTGTGACGCGGCAACAACAGTTAACGCAATCAAACGTTCGTCACGTTGTCAACAGCTGAGATATCATGTCACATACATTTATGATACTTTCAGACATGCTACAGCGTTACTAATTGAGCCAGACGCATCCATTTAACGCGACAGCAACAGTAAACACACTTGAACGTTTGTCCCGTTGTTAGTAACTGAGATATCATGTTACCTACGTTTTTGGTGCATCCAGACGTGCTACTGCGCTCCTGATCGAACCAGACGCATCCGTTTGATGCGGCAGCAATACTTAGATCAAACGTTCGTCACGTTGTCAGCAGCTAATATATAATGTCACATACGTTAGTGGTGCTTCAAGACGTGCTTCAGCGTTCCTGATTGAACCAGACGCATCCTTGTGACGGAACAGCCACAGTTTATGCATTCAAACGTTCGTCACGTTGTCAGCAACTGATATATCATGTCACATACATTTATTATACTTTCATACATGCTACAGCGTTCCTGATTGAGACAGACGCGTCCATTCAGCTCGGCAGCAACGGTCAACGCACTCAAACGTTCGTCACGTTGTCAGCAGCTGAGATATCATGTCACATACGTTT
>NW_020189112.1:0-341 GCF_900000015.1 Plasmopara halstedii
CTTGGAGGACACCAAGAGAGTGCTGAACGCACGAAGTGGATCGTCGATCCTACGGAATACCTTGAATCCGTACTATCCTTTGGTAAAGGAATATCAAGATGTCGTCTCCAAAGACCCGCCTTCGGTCCTACCTCTGGACCGAGGTGTGCGTCATGAGATCGACCTGGTTCCGGGATCCAAATACTGCGTCACACGCCAATTGCCCCTGCCCAAGGAGTAGTGCGACGTCATTTACGCCTTTTCCGTGCAAAGCACGACGCAGGGATGGTACGTGAGAGCATGGCTCCCCATTCGACACCCACATTTTGTGTTCGGAAGCCGAACGGCAAGTGGCGTATCGT
>NW_020189112.1:3148-3919 GCF_900000015.1 Plasmopara halstedii
TGGGAGCAAGGAGTTTGGAGGCTCGGACAAGAAATTGTCATCAAGACTGTGCACGATTGCACCGATATTCGTTGAAAAACGCCTTGCTATATTATAGCACCGATTCCACGGATACGCCACGAATTGTGGATCCTCATGATGAAAATTTGGAAAATCGCATCCTGTATGAGGCTCACGACACGCCACTCAGTGGTCATCTCGGTTCGTGAGAGACGTTCAACTCTGTGAGTCACCACTGTCTGTGGCCCAAGTTGTACATATGGACGAGCACCTATGTGCGCACGTGTGAGACGTGTCAACGGGTGAAACCCTCTCCAAATGCGGCTTCGCCGCTATCTAGCTTATCGGTACCCACTGGGTGCTGGCAGTCTATGAGGTTGGACTTTGTGTTTGGCCTGCCTAAAGATTCGGCGGGCAACACGGGTGTCGTGGTAATCGTCGTCCGGTTGAGCAAGATGGCTCATTTGGCGGCGGTGCCAGACACCATGGAGTCGGTACAGCAACGCTGTTCGTGGATCGTGTTTTCGACAACACGGACTCCCAGAGTCGATTGTCTTTGATAGAGACCCCCGTTTTACGGGAAAATTTTGGCCGACTATCTTCAAGGTGCTAGGCACGAAGTTGGATATGTCGACAGCGGATCATTCTAGGAGTCGCTCCGACAGAGAGCGGTAGTCCTCAAGGCAATACTACCGGCGCACGACGTACTTTAAATCGTCAAGAGCGTCCGCATAGCGATATGCTACTTCAGCATGACGCTCAGCGGAGCTC
>NW_020189112.1:3929-4520 GCF_900000015.1 Plasmopara halstedii
ACTGAGCTCTTGCGGATGAAGACACAGAGCTCGCGGGAGCATTAGGGGTTGTGAACCCATACGTCGCGGGGCGACAATCCAAAGAAAGTCCACGGTGTGCCTTGAGTTTGGTAAACTTGAATCGGAGGTGTCGCTCCACACGCACGTCCACTTCCTTGTGGCTCAACTGCAGGTTATGCAGTGAGGAAAGTTCCCGGTGCCGTTGCACCCATCGCTCAAAGAGCGCTTCGTCATCTGTAGTGCTTTCGGCAGGGTCGAGCACTACAGGTATTGTCAGCATTGCGGGTACACGAGAGCCACCTCGTTGAGCACTCAGACGAGTGCGATAATATATTTCTTGTGGGACCAAGAAACGAGCTCGAAGAGCTTTCCGTTCGGCAATTTCATCATAAGTTCTCGCCGGGGCCCCGATGATTTGGACGCGTAACAATTGAGTTACCGCGTACTTCGCTTTCAAAGCGGGATCCGCAGGGCGAAAGACATATTCCACACGAGGGTCAATAGCCGACCTTGGGTGGGCGCGCTTTAGAGCTGCCTTATGGGCAGCTTCAAGCTGCCGCCTCTGTTCCCCGTCGAGGTCATTGGTGATCA
>NW_020189112.1:4530-4793 GCF_900000015.1 Plasmopara halstedii
TCCGTTTCAGGGTGCTTCATTGGAAAGCGTGGCTTTCGAGTGGATCTCGCTAAGGTCAAGGCCATTGTAGATTGGCCGGTTCCAAAGAACCAGAAGGACTTGCGTAAGTGGCTTGGTCTTGCCAACTACTTGCACTAGTACAGCGTAAATTACGCAGTAATGGCCCGGCCATTATCCAAATCTCCTTAAAAAGGATGCGGAATGCTGTTGGAACACCGAACATCAGGAGGCTTTGACGGGGTCAAAGACAGCCTCCTGCATGC
>NW_020189112.1:4803-5070 GCF_900000015.1 Plasmopara halstedii
GCTAGGAGCAAGAAGAATTTATAATTGCCCATGTGGTAGAACAATGGGAAACTGGAAATCAGATTTCCAAATCCTCAGCCTATAATATGCTGATATCCAAATTTGGGCACGAATCTGAAAACGACCGAACCGAATGGGGAGCGTAAAATGGGCATTCACTCCGGCAACATCACCCCAGCTCTGTCGTAGTGGTTGACCAGAGTGCTCAGAAGACATCAATTTTCAATTCGTAAAGAGTCTATCTCTCAGATAGTACCCATTAACTGG
>NW_020189112.1:5080-5206 GCF_900000015.1 Plasmopara halstedii
CGAAGAGATTTCTGCTATCGAATCCTGCGAATCAGAAGTCGGTGGACGCCCAAGAACGCAGGAAACGTGGGCGAGACAACGTTGAATCTGTCGCTCGCCTAGTTCGTCGAGAAATGTTCCCGGAGT
>NW_020189112.1:5682-5959 GCF_900000015.1 Plasmopara halstedii
ACTGCTAGACCCTGATCGTTCTTTCAGCGTCGTCTGTGACGCTTCGAATTTTGCTGTCGGCTGTTCGCTGCTGCAAGCAGATGCCGAGGAGCGAGATCAAGTGATCGCGTTTAAATCTCAAATCTCGAATCGCGACAGCTCAAAGCTGCAGAAAATAACTACCCGGTTCATGAATAGGAGCTACTTGCGATGAAGTATGCATTTGTCCAGTTCAGGGTCCACCTGCTCGGCTCCAAGCCTTTTGTGATCTACACAGATCATGCGTCATTACGCACTG
>NW_020189112.1:5969-6112 GCF_900000015.1 Plasmopara halstedii
GACGGGAAAGCAGAATGTTTTGGCTGAAGCTTTGTCACGCAGACTAGACTATGAGCTTGCTCATGTTACAACTGTAACGTCGTCGGTGACAGATTTGATCCGCACCGCGTATGCGGGTGATGGGATGTGTGTAGCGTTGCTAC
>NW_020189112.1:6122-6361 GCF_900000015.1 Plasmopara halstedii
TACATAATGGTACCATTTCTCGGAATACTATTTCTGTCGAATCCAGTTCTCGAAGGTGCTAATGTTAACACCGAAGATTGAAGAGGTAAGTTCAGCATCTGAATTGCCGAGAGAGGAATGAAGGTAAAAAAAGACGGCTTTTGACTTTTTCTCCCACGTCATAGTGCGGTACATCTCTGAAGTCATCTTGCCCAAATTTCCTTTTGTATTCATTGTATCCAATAGCTCCTTCATCAAGC
>NW_020189112.1:6371-6573 GCF_900000015.1 Plasmopara halstedii
TGTGCTTCAGTTGACGAGAAGTCAGGGAACGGACATTGGATTCGCAAGATACGAGCAGGGCTCGTATCGCGCCGCTGGCGCAGCTCGTCTTCCTTGTCATCCCATGCGGGAAAACGAGTGTCAGACTCATAGTCGACCACATTTTCAACGAGGCCACTCGGCACTGAAAGCGTGCGCGGAGTGCGACGTTTGTGCTCATCGA
>NW_020189113.1:0-349 GCF_900000015.1 Plasmopara halstedii
AAGTATGTGACATGATATTTCGGCTGTTGACAACGTGACGAACGTTTGAGTGCGTTCATTGTTGCTGTTGCGCCGAACGGATGCGTCTGGTTTAATCTGCAACGCTATGACACGACTAGAAGCACCACAAACGTATGTGACATGATATTTCAGCTGCTAACAACGTGACGAACGATTGAGTGCGTTCACTGTTGTTGCCGTGTCAAACGGATGCGTCAGGTTCAGTCGGCAACGCTGTAGCACGTCTGGAGCGCCATAAACGTATGTGACATGATATCTCAGCTCTGACAGCGTGACGAACGTTTGAGTGCGTTCACTGTTGCTGTTGCGCCAAACGGATGCGTCTGGT
>NW_020189114.1:0-516 GCF_900000015.1 Plasmopara halstedii
CCACTGAGTGGCGTGTCGTGAGCCTCATAGAGGATGCGGTATTTCAAATCATCATCATAAGGAACCACAATTTGTGGTCTATCCGTTGAATCGGTGCTATCATATAGCAAACCATTATTCAACGAATATCGGTGCAATCGTGCACGCAGCCTAGGCGACAATTTCTTGTCCAAGTTTCCAAACGCCTTGCTCCCTAGAGCCCGCAGCAACGCTACACACATCCCATCACCCGCATACGCGGTGCGAATCAAATCTGTCACAAAGGACGTTACAGCTGTAACATGAGCAAGCTCATAGTCCGGTCTGCGTGACAACGCATCAGCCGAAGCATTCTGCTTTACCGGCTTATACTTCACCTCGAAGTTTTATTCCGCAAAGAAGGATAGCCATCTAGCAATCCACTGCGAGAGATGAGGCGACTGAGTCTCAGTGCATAATGACGCATGATCTTTGTAGACCACAAACGGCTTGGAGCCGAGCAGGTGGACCCTGAATTTGACAAGTGCATACTTCATC
>NW_020189115.1:0-573 GCF_900000015.1 Plasmopara halstedii
GCCTCACGGTGGTGTGACGAGACCGATTATTACACGTATTCTTGCACTGAGGCAGCGTTACCTTGAGACTTAGTCTTTCTGCGTAGCTGTCGTACGCACGTTTTTTACCACAACTGTGTGTGGATCTTTTGATCGAATAAAGACTGAATTAATTGCAGTGCTTTTATAATCTTAACCTAAAAAGGAAATTAATGTATCTAATTGTAGCCACCTACTAATTAGCGTATTGCACACTAAATTAATCAGTATTTAAGTGTGTACCACACACTGTGTAATGGGCCTATAATCCCATTATGGATGTGTTTATCCAGCAAGAAATCAAAGCTGGTGAGCGCTTATAGGCAAGCAACCACCGCTATCGACCCTCTCTCTGTCCACCGATTTTTCATTCTGCTGAAACCAATGACAGCAATGATCGTATGAATCCGGTGTCATTTTCCGACTTAAAGCTCATCACCAATCCTCCGAGAGAATCCAGTCTTTTTACGACGTTGTCGTGGGATTGACTACAAGTGTTGCAAACAACAGAATTGTCATGCATTTCGCGCTATAAAATTTAAGTCCGCGTCTCGA
>NW_020189116.1:0-865 GCF_900000015.1 Plasmopara halstedii
ACTTGCCGTTCGTCTTCCGGACACAAAACGTGGGTGACAAAGGGGAGACTTGCTCTTACGCACCATTGCTACATCTTCGCACGGAAAAGGCGTCAATGTCGATACACGGCTCTTTGGGCAGGTGCTTTTGGCGTGTCACGCAGTTTTTGGGTTTTCAAAATCAGGTCAATCTCATGACGCACACCTCGGTCCGGAGGTAGGACCGACGGCGCGTCTACCAAAGGATAGTACAAATCCGAGGGATCCTTCAGGAGTGACGATCCACTTCGTACGTTAAGCACCCTCTTAGTGTCCTCCAGGACAGCTTCATCCAGAGGCGACGACGACTTAATCTTCTCGTTCGGTCATGTACTGACCACCTCGGCTAAATTGCCTACCTTTATCGCATCGCCAATCTCTTCGAAGGACATCTTGTCCAGCTCAAGAAGAGTATCCACCGCGGGAATAGCTTCGAGGGTGACCTCGCCGTCTTCCTCCCCCTTCATACCGTTGACAAGGGTATCTAGCCGCGCCCTATCGTCAACGGTAAACACACCCTGGGTCAGGGTCGACGCCCTGCGTCTTGCAGATAATATACGGCGTCGCCGTTGCCTGTTCACGGAGTTTCTATCTCGACAAGACCAGTGGGAACACGCACTCGGCGTCATCCAGTGTCCCCACTCCCTACACCACCGGAGCCCTGATGATATTAACATTATCCGACGAAGAGCTGTTAGTTCCACATTATTTGTCCATGAGATAACGTGCCACTTCACGCGCATCAGAAGGGCCTTGTCCGAGATGCATCGGACCTCGTCTGTCCTTGCCACTCTTGGCATACAGCAACTGATTCGAAACGCAAACAGTGTTCAGTGGATTATGTGCC
>NW_020189117.1:0-577 GCF_900000015.1 Plasmopara halstedii
TCTTGGAGGTAGCGGATTGCGATCCGCTACACTCGTACTGGTTCTTGTGAAGAACGTATGGTCGGTGACCTTGATTAAGCTTCCTCTAAGCGCAAATTTAGGGCAAGCCCGATGCACTTGGTAGTACTTGTAGTCAATCTACAACTGAATCGTTTAGACTGATCCTCTGTGGGGATGGAATAATTTTCCTCATTGCCCCAGTACATGCAGGACGAACTTAACAAGCTCATGTCCTTGCTTGGTCCTGAGGGCGTGCAACACCTTACTGCGCGAGGCCAGGAGGCAATCGGTGTGCGTCCATTGATGGCGTGGTCGGACAGAGCCCGAGGTATCTTGGGCATGGCCCTTCAGATGCGCGTGGAGTGGCACGTTATTCACTGGACGAATACTGCGGGGATAGCAGCTCTTCGTCGGATGTTGTAGATAACATCGGAGCTCCACAGGAGCGGACAGTGAGGGTGACAGCGGACGACGCGGAGTGCGTGTTCACCCTGGTCTCACCGAGATATAGACCCTCTTTACAGAGGCGACGGCGACGCCGCATGCTGGCTGCAAGACGCCGGGCGTCGACCCTGAT
>NW_020189118.1:0-353 GCF_900000015.1 Plasmopara halstedii
TCCGTACTTCCCCGATAGTTTCATCAATGACTTGCTTACTATCATTGCTCCTCTCTAACTCCCCGTTAGCAACGCTCGGGGTAGTATTTGCAGAAAGCATCGAATCATTCAAGTGCCCGACGAACACGACTTGGTCTTCATCATGAATAATACTCGAATTAGTCGTGGAGGATACACTGAACTCAAGCAGTAATAAAGTCGAAAGGACCGGCACGAACATCGTCAGGAATATTGGGAAATGATACGCAAAGACCCAAGCAACAAAAGACTGGTCAGAAAGGCGTAGCCTTATGATGTGTCCATCACAATATCTGGTCCATCCGGCTCTCGGAACATTCAACCTGGGCTGAAAA
>NW_020189119.1:0-300 GCF_900000015.1 Plasmopara halstedii
TTGTCTCGCCTGTGGCACTATACACAGCACGTGTCGATTCCACCCTCGGTCGTGAGGAGGTGGCAGTCAATGCTGAACAAGTTTGTCCTAAGTCGAAAACACGAATGGGATGCAACCCGTATCCAACTCATTCCGCAAGAGTTTTTGTTTCTCCCGAGGAGCGAAGGAGGACTGGGTATTGCTGAAGCACAATTGAAACGACAGCGACTTCAGTTGTTGCTTCAGTTCATACGCTCAGCAAACAAGCCAGTCGAACGAAGCTGGACAACGGCAGGTGTTGGCCTTCTCACAGCAGTCCTT
>NW_020189120.1:0-336 GCF_900000015.1 Plasmopara halstedii
AAAAACAGCCTTGCTGTGCCGACACCGTCGATGGTGTCCAGCACCGCCGCAAGATGTGCCATCTTGCTTAAACGGTTGACGAAGACCAGAATATCCGGGTTACCCGGCGAGTTTCTTGGCAGGCTAAACACAAAGTCCAAACTCATGCGAAGGGTTCCGGCAAATGGCCAGCGGCGTCGCCGCATTCGGAGAGGGGCGATCATCAATTCCCACTGATGCGGGGGTCTATGTCAGCAACAACTGACTCCGGGAGTCCATATTGTCGAAATACACAATCCAAAAACAGCCTTGCTGTGCCGACACCGTCGATGGTGTCCAGCACCGCCGCAAGATGTG
>NW_020189121.1:0-373 GCF_900000015.1 Plasmopara halstedii
GGATCTTCCACGAATGTATTTTAGTCATCAGACTATTCCGTCGTGGATCAAATTTGATCAAAAAAATAGCAATACACGATACAAACGGCTAATTCGATTGTATTCCAGGATCTCATGAGTCAAGTAGTATGCATATGCTTTTGTTTTCGTTAGTGCGACCTGTAGCATATTTTCGTACGCAGAAACGAGTTCTGCACGCGACAGACCAAGATTCGGATGCTTCAGTGTCATATATACTGAACAATCGTCGAACAACTCAAAATACTTTTTTTTCCAACAATTTAAGACCATTCAGATTGTCAATGCCCCCAAAGAACCTGCATTTCATTACACAAGAATTTGTATCATTCCAACGTGACCACCACGATTTGCG
>NW_020189122.1:0-327 GCF_900000015.1 Plasmopara halstedii
CGCCCTCTCACCCGCTGCACAACTGCCTCATGCGCCTCATCATGCCCTTCTGGTTGCATATTCCAAGCAAACAGTTTTCCTTCCTTCTGAAGCACGGCCACCACGCTCCCATTTAGTACTAGCGTGGCCTTGCCATGCTCAAATTGTGCAAGAACTCCATGCGCAGTCAACGCCGCCACCGACACAAGTCTTCTATCCAATATGGGTACATACAAAACGTCCGTCAAAGTCACTGCCGCCCCATTTTGAAGAGTAAACGTACGGATCCACTTCCTCGTGCATCCAGCCGTTCTCCACTTGCTACAGTAATTACAATCGGGGATGCCA
>NW_020189123.1:0-339 GCF_900000015.1 Plasmopara halstedii
GAATGGTGTACGAGGAATCCCATTCAATGACTTCTTTGCTTGCTTGCTGGATGAATTTCAAGACAAGTTGTGTAAAAAGATGAGGATGCATGGTCGAAAAGGCA
Organism: Plasmopara halstedii; assembly: GCF_900000015.1. NCBI lineage: Eukaryota > Oomycota > Peronosporomycetes > Peronosporales > Peronosporaceae > Plasmopara > Plasmopara halstedii. Next base: position 105 of record NW_020189123.1, read on the forward strand.
GAAGAATTGTTGCCAGTGATCGATTGAATGATTATTCGAAGACGCCCAGCGATTGTCGTGTACGATTATTCCTTTCCTAGGGTTTACGACAAGTTGTGGAAAAAGTTGAGGATGTATGGTCGAAAAGGCAAAAGGGTTGCTGCCAGTGATCTATCAAATGATTATTTGGCAGACGCACAGCGTTTGTCGAGTACGATTATTCCTTTCCTCGCTCCTCCCAATGCTGAGTGGCCGA
>NW_020189124.1:0-396 GCF_900000015.1 Plasmopara halstedii
CGCCAATCACATCTGCAAGCGGTTTAAACACATGTGACATGATATCACAGCTGCCAACGACGTGACCATCGTCTGAATGCATTTGATGTCGTCATCGCGTCAAAATGATGTGTCTAGGCGGTTCTAACAAGCCAAGCACATCTGTAAGTTCTGCGACAAATATGCGACCTGACATCGCAGCTGCTGACAAGGTGAAAACTTCTACATACGTTTGCCATCGTTGCCACGCCAAAATGATGTGTCTGGGTGGCTCAAACACACAGGCAACATATACAAGCGGTTCACAACACATGTGATATGAAATCGCAGCTGCCAACGACGTGACCATCGTCCGAATTCATTTGATGTCGTCATCGCGTCAAAATGATGTGTCTAGATGGCTCTAACGAGCCAAGC
>NW_020189125.1:0-523 GCF_900000015.1 Plasmopara halstedii
GAGGCTATGCCTGCAGTAGATGCTCTTCTTGAGCTGGACGAGATGTCCCTTGAAAAGTCTGGCAGTGCCTTTTAGGCAGGCGATTTTGCCGATGTGGTCATTGTACGAACGAGGAGATAAACTCGTCATCGCTTCTGGATGAAGCTGTCTTAAAAGAACACCAAGAGAGTGCTGAACGCACGAAGTGGATCGTCAATCCTACGGAATTCCTTGGATCCGTACCATCATTTGGTAAAGAAATTTCAAGACGTCGTCTCCAAAGATCCGCCTTCGGTCCTACCTCCGGACCGAGGTGTGCGTCATGAGATCGACCTGGTTACTAGAACCAAATACTGCGTAATGCGCCAATGGCCCCTGCCCAAGGAGGAATGCGATGTCATTGACGCATTTTTCCGTGCGAAGCACGACGCAGGGATGGTACGTGAGAGAAAGTCTCCCTATTCGACACCCACGTTTTGTTATCGAAAGCCGAACGGCAAGTGGCGTATCGTTCATGCTTACAATAAGCTCAACGCGGCCACCA
>NW_020189126.1:0-377 GCF_900000015.1 Plasmopara halstedii
GTCGACAGCGGATCATCCGCAAACCGATGGTCAAACCGAAAGGGTGAATCGCGTCATCAAAGAAGTTCTTAGCAGCGTCTGCGCTGAGACGCCGAGGCGCTGGAGCGCCATGTTGCCACTCGAAGGGTTTGCGCTGAACAATGCGGTGCATTCGCCTACCGGCTACACGCCGTTCTACGTGAACGGGCCGGTTCACCCTCGCGTCCCGCTGACGCCGCCATCCCATGGCTCAGGGCTTAATTGGGGAGAAATTTCTGAACGGCTAGCTGATGTCAGCCCCCTCACCATCCGCAAAGGAGTCGATGACTTCATGTCTGCTAGACTGAGTGTTCTACGACACGTTCGCGATGCGATGGCTGAAAGCCAAGACCTGCAGA
>NW_020189127.1:0-146 GCF_900000015.1 Plasmopara halstedii
CCGGCTGTCACTTGATTCCTTGTCGTACCGTCGGCTGCGGAACCGAATAATTGCCTATTCGTGGACTTTCAACCAATGAGCAATTTTTAACGTCGATGTTGACGCTCCAACATCAACCATATGATGTTGTTGATTATTCCAGCATG
>NW_020189127.1:523-929 GCF_900000015.1 Plasmopara halstedii
AGGACGAGTAATGCTTCATATACTGGTTGTTTGTTCTTGGGAGGCTCTTGAAAATGTTTCACCTCTTCTAAGATGACAGGATCAGGTTCGACAAGATCAACGTACTCAATGTTCATAATGACTATATTGGATCGAAGATAGATTCGAAAACTACTCATGACAGTTGACAGTTGACACCCGTCCCAATATGCGACGGCGGTGTCTAAAACATTAACCATGTGCCACAATATGACCATGGTGACGGTGGAGAGAGAGATGGAGAGTATATCGCTTCGTTTTGTTGAAACACCTCTTCTGTCTCCTTCAATTCGTCTTCTGCAAGCTGGACATCCTTTTTTATTGCAACTTCATTTGAGACGACCCAGAACCAAATGATACTAATCAACCATTTAGAGTTATCGAGATA
>NW_020189128.1:0-358 GCF_900000015.1 Plasmopara halstedii
GAGTGATCGAAGACCTCCAAAGTTTAGACATGCAAGAGTGTTGCGTCTGGTACACGACGCATTACCGTTGTCGAGCTTTGACCCATCCAAGGTGGCGACCACGGCTGTACAGTATGACATTAATACGCAGGAAGGAATTCGTGCGCCGCACGATCGTGTCAAGAGCGAACTGTTCATACCTGCGGTTGGTCATTCAGACACGACTGATGAAAACAACTGGCGTGAATTTCTCGATTGTGAAGGCAAACCCTTAACAGGCTTATCGTATAGGGCGCAAACCTCTTCATGACGCCGGAAGCTCGTCAACTATTATGTTTTCTTCATCAATCGGAATGATATGTTTTGGAATTTTATCACA
>NW_020189129.1:0-324 GCF_900000015.1 Plasmopara halstedii
ATATCAATATCTGCATCGCTGTAGCATCAGTATCTGATGTGACCTTGTTTAGTGACTATTTTGAACCGGATTTTTCTGACTTTGAGACTGTGAAACCGAGCGCTAGCGGCCTAGTTCCGAGTCGCGAGGTTGTGGTATGGGTAGCTACATGAAGAGGTAATTTGCTTGTGATTTATGGAGGACAAATGATCCACTCCATTTTTTGCTGCATGTGCCTGAAAGATAGACTGCTGTTGACCTTCCCCATATATTTTTCATAAACAATGGTGTTTAAAACACAATTGTATCACATCTCGCGAATATTTTCTATTTGTATCACCTTTT
>NW_020189130.1:0-189 GCF_900000015.1 Plasmopara halstedii
TACAGGTGGAAATACACGGTCAATCCAGCCCGATAGCAGCTCAGAATCCACCCAAGCTCTGGGCTGATTAGCCACCCACACAGAGTCCACAGTGAATATAGCGCGATTTTTTTCTTATCACGAGCGGTGGGAGCTTCCGGCCAATTGCAGTCACAGCTAACACTACCGTGATCCGCATGGATGCAAACC
>NW_020189130.1:868-1085 GCF_900000015.1 Plasmopara halstedii
TTTCCATCTTCATCCAGCGACCCGTAAAGCTCACGTGCAGCCAACCCAATCCATTCTCTTGTGACCTTCTCTTTGCGAAGACGGCGGTCGATAATAGCGTCCAGCAGTAGGTACTCGAGAGTTCCTAGAAGTGGCCTGTGACCACCACCTTTTAGCCGCTTTGGTATGGTTGAGCACTCAAAATCTCGTCTCTGTTGCGCCACCACTTTTGAAATGT
>NW_020189131.1:0-2069 GCF_900000015.1 Plasmopara halstedii
GGTGCGTATTGGATCAATGTACCCAATATGTATACGACGCTGCCATGGATTGTTCTCTTTACGACTGTCCTGATGGTTTTGCCCTTCCATATCAACACACGCAAGTATGCGCTGGGTACCAACGCTTACTTTAGTAAGTTTTTTATTAGACATATTCAGCTGTGAAAACGTATTTGTTAATGCACGTTTGTGTTTTCATTGTATGTGCGCTTAGCTTTGACAATCATCAATCCTGCTAATCCTGCTAATCCTTTAAATCCTGGTCAACTGAAAGGAATTGATGAACAACTCTTTGCTACTAGCAACATATTGCGCAACTTGCAGGTGTATGCGATGGTAGGCGTTCTCGGCGCGTTTATTTCGGTTGCTTCTATGTGTGTTCCTTATCCAATATTGTAAGTATACAACTATTTGAGAAAATAACGATTGTGATATAGATGTTTTACCTCCGTCTGCTTTTTAGTGCCATCAGTCGGCTACGTGATAACTCTCAAAAAGCACCTTCCGAGCTATTGGAATTGCTGAATCTTATTGTTGATCTATACTGTTTGAAGAACAATGATGTTGGGAGTTTGAAATTTTTCAAGCGCAGATTAAAACAGAAGTTTGACGACGTTGAAGCACGACATTGTCATATGATGTCACTTTTAGACGATGCGTGGTGGGAGCAGTGCTTTGGTCTACACTATCCTCTTCATTTTAATTGGGTTATGAGTCGAACGTATATTCGATTCATAGGGTCCCTTATTGCTGATCTTCGTACTCTCTGCTCTAGTCTACGGTTGGATCATAACAGTTCAGTTCATGCAGTTTATATGAATGTATTAATGCGAGAAATTCGCATTATCCAGTCGCATCTAAACGATCTGATTTCTGACATTTCAAGCAAAGTCCATGCTCTTTCTCCTCGTAAGTTTCATTTTGGTATGTACATTGAAATTCGGCGTTTAATGTTATTTTTTGCTCTAGATCTTGAGCTTCAGTCCTTGAACTTGCTCGAGAATGAAATGGATATGGTATTGTGCAACTTTCATCAGATTCAAAAGCAGATTTTGAAGGAGAAATTGGTGACATTTAAGGATGTAGAAGGGAATATGCCACTGAGCTTTTTCCTTTTCTCTTTAAACTCATTTTGCAGCACGCTTGTGAATTTTCAGGATGCATACAACAGTCGAAAATACGACGATAGGCATCGAGTACGGTCCTTTATGAGAAATTCACTGAAACAGTTTGTTAACCCGAATTATTATCGCAATCCTTTGGTGTGGATAAATGCCTTTAAAATTACTGCCGCGATAATGCTGGGAGTAGCATTTAGTGTGGGTGTCTACGGATTTAGTGCAACCGTCCCATCCACAATTGCGTATATTATGTGTGAAACTATTGGCAGCTCGTTTCGGAAGACGGTGAATCGTGTGGGTGGAGTTGTCGCTGGAAGCGTTGTCCCTTCAGTTTTAAAATTTTTCTTAGTACAAATGTGCGATCCTATCGCCTTGAGCATTCTCCTATCTAACATGGTGATGTTCATCTGGGTTACAATGTGTATGTATGTATACTTTGGACAAGGGTATGGAAGCTATGGTGGTTTGGTGGCGGCATTTGTTGCTTCGGATACTCTACTACGTCAAACTGACATTTGTTATCCGAACGGATCCGACAATACAAACTCTATTGCTGTTGCTTCTTATTCCAGTCTCGCACAAACATCAGTGGCTGTTGTCATCTTTATCTCTGTGGAGACTTTAATTTTTCCGAGAAGCGCAGTATCAATGTTACGCTACAGTATTGCCGAATCACTCCACCTACATCAAAAGGTTTTTGATGTGATTTTTAAATATCACCTTTCGAGCGTCATGGAGATGGATGAAGTCAGTATTTTAGATGTGAGGCGAGTCTTGATGACAAAATTGCCACAATTTCTTGAGAGACAGCGGCAATTGCTTGCCGAAGCGATGATTGAACCTTTGCTTTGGCGGTCTAACTTTTCTTCCGAAGTGTACCGACGAGTTTTAATAATTTCTCAAGATCTGTTGAACAATATCTACATCCTTTTTAAATTACTGCGATGG
>NW_020189132.1:0-675 GCF_900000015.1 Plasmopara halstedii
TATACCGTCACTCAAGCCCGGGTTCGACTCTTCTGACCGAATTGAATATTCGGTTGCAAGCTACCGACGCGGTTGAATTCGCTTCTGGGGACGTGACGCATGTTGAACCGTTCACGTGGGACTGCAATAGTGATGAACGTGGTCAGGATATTGCGCTTACCGAGGAGCAGCAGCGTGAACGATACCGCGCGTATATGGAAGCAAACATCGGTGACGTGCTTAAGAGGAATAGGCTTTGCGTGTACCGTGTGGTAAAAGGTAAGGACATCCTCAAGGCTGAAATTCCTGGGCACAACATTAAACTTGTTGGACGCACGGACATGATCATACTGAGTGATCTCGTCTTAAAAAATCCACTCGACTTGGGGATGCTGCCTAACGTGAGATTACTTATCGAAGTGAAGAGAAAAGTGACAGAATGCGCGATGTCCCAAGCTTTGTCAGAACTGATAGCTCTGGATGTTCTTGTCGATGAACCTGTGATGGCCCTTTTAACTGACTTGATTGATCATTGGCAATTTTTATGGGTCTCCGATACAACCCACAACCATGGAAATATCCGATCAGCGACGATTCATGATCCAAGCGAGGCGTTTGCGGTGATTAGGACTCTACTTGATCAGTCGCCAGATGCTGATAAAGAGATCAGTCTTCCGTGCTTTCAAGAACCTGTAA
>NW_020189133.1:0-1586 GCF_900000015.1 Plasmopara halstedii
TGAATGGAACGTTTGCCTGCGTTGCCATTCTATATCGACGGGCAGGAAACCGAGTGGTAGTTGCGGATCAAGTGAGTTTTGGAAGTGCTCCGCTTGATACTCGTACATTGAATCAACTCGATCCCTTCCGTCAGCGTCGAGAATTGCCTCTCGTGCCAATGCCCGTCCCAATGCTAACTCCTTGGATCACTGGAAATAATCCGTTCGTGCAAATTCCTGCAGCTGATGTGTTTGATGCTGCGCTAACGCCCAGAACCAATCGGCCTGTTGTTGCACCACGAGGAGGCTTTCCAGAGATTTTCTTGACCTTTGGTCCATTTTCACACTCGTAGATACAATCTGGAACTAGCTGGATGGAATTCCATCCATAACCGTTTATTAAGCTAAATTTTATTAACACCAGGAAGTACATATGTCCCACTCACCGCTTTCTTATCTTCTTCAACAAATTTGATACCCTTCTCAGTGATGCCTAATTGAAATCGACATCGACAGATACACTCGAACGATAATCCGCTAATGTGATTGCCACTGGAGTGCTCCAGAGTATGACATCATAAAAAAATGATCTTACTGGTACTTAGCCAGCAACTGTTCTAGACTTGGTATTTCCACAAAATCCTTGGCTAGAGAAGTATTCTTGGTAATACGATTTAGGTCATCCAAAGTAAGTTTTGACTCAACAATGACTTCTGGCTTTGATTTAGGAGTTGGCTGTTCTCATCAATGCAAATTGGCTCTGGCTCGTGCGTTCCAATATATTCAACATTCATTGCTTGTGTATATAAGAACAAAGGAAGTTTGTATTACATCTCGAACTTGCAACAGTCGGCACTTGTCATAATGCGTTCTCCATATTTAAGTGGATGCTCATGACAGAGCAATTGATCAAACTGTAACACAAACGCATCCTCGTCTAAATCATAGCAAATGAAAAAACACCAGAAAGCTTTTCCTCGACAAAACACCTTCACAAAGAACTTGTCATAATTCTCCTATTCGTCGATGATCTTGTAATCCAAGTTTGTAAGATCCATCTCTATGTAATCCAGCAAAAATTATTACTGGTCTGTGAAGAGCTGATAGAATCCATTTACTTTATTGTGCTGTAGATAGTAAAGCCACAGGACGCAATACTACCCACAATGTCTAAATCGAGGGTCCTGAATATTAACTTTGCGACAGGAATAATCTTTTGGTATCACACGTGGTCTTGGCAAGCCGAGGGAATCAAAGTAAGTCTTATGTTTGTTTGAGACTGCTAAGCAATGTGTCCCGCCAATCTGAGGCGTTCCCATGTTTATAATACAGTAGTCCTTTTGTCTATTCAAATGCTTCTTCCGGTGAGTTTCACCTTCATCTTTCGAATTTTGATTTTCGATCATCGTAATTGCTTCTAAACAAACACGCAAAACATCTTGAGCTGTCAAAACGACTCTTTTCTTAGCTTCTTTCTTATAGCTATAACTAATCGATTTAAGATCCTTATATCGCTCAAACGGTAAATCGATTTCGTTGATATCCTCTTTCAATCGACGATCAGACGTAGCCCATATACCAGCTTGAATGTAAATATTACCACCAAA
>NW_020189134.1:0-405 GCF_900000015.1 Plasmopara halstedii
CGACTCAACAAACTCTTCAGCAGTCAAGGGACTCGAAAGCAACTCTCGAGCATCATCCGAAATTTTGCGCTCGATGGAATCCAGTAGCTTAGTTTGTGCGCGGCTATCTGGGGGTTGATCACTTCCGCCCGAGCTGGAGAGGTCGCCCATGACCGAACCCCAGTGGTCCAGAAACTGCAGCGTAATATCCTGTGGTGATGAAGACAGTGACCCGTCTGGGAGTTGCACTTCTTCGATTGATACACGATGCACACTGGGATCCACGGGGCGAAAGAAAAAACGATTCGATTTTTCCATGTGCTGTGCTTGGAAATCAAACGCCGTATCTTGATTATACATGCTGGTGCGTGCAACACAGTCGTGGTATTCACGCAGAGCCTGTTCGAACACATGCTGAGATTCTCT
>NW_020189135.1:0-327 GCF_900000015.1 Plasmopara halstedii
ATGCTTTTCTTGAGCTGGACGAAATGTCCTTCGAAGAGTTTGGCGGTGCCTTGAAAGCAGGCGATTTAGTCATGGTGGTTATTATAGACCGAACGAAGATATTAACTCGTCGTCGCTCCTGGATGTAGCTAACCTGGAGGACACCAAGAGAGTGCTGAACGCACGAAATGGATCGTCGATTTGATGAATCACTCAGATCCGTACTACTCTTTGGTAAAGGAATTCCAAGACTTCGTCTCCGAAGACCGGTCGTCGGTCCTGCCTCCTTGCCGAGGTGTGCGTCATGAGATCGACCTGGTTTCGGGAACCAAATACTGCGTAACACGC
>NW_020189136.1:0-116 GCF_900000015.1 Plasmopara halstedii
ATCCGAAGAATTGGTGAAGAAACTTAACCTTGAAATCGCTGAAGGTGAGATGATGCGAATGGTTATAACCAGTTCGTACTTCGTCCACGCCGAACCGTAGAGATGAAGCTACAAGT
>NW_020189136.1:496-643 GCF_900000015.1 Plasmopara halstedii
AGTCAACAGAGTAGAATGAGTACACCAAGTGACTCTGAAGACACGCGCGTATCGCCGCAAACAAGAAACCGCACAAGCGCATCTCGTATTGCTGCAAGTGCCAATATGCAATCTGATGCTGTTCCGCCTGCTGCCGCAGCTGCTCCA
>NW_020189136.1:678-775 GCF_900000015.1 Plasmopara halstedii
TAAGTCTTCGGTTCAAGTTCAAGTCAAGGTTGGGCACTCTCACTTCTCATTTTCCCTCTAAGTCAGCAGGACCTCCTCTCCAACAGCCTCCGCCAGC
>NW_020189137.1:0-327 GCF_900000015.1 Plasmopara halstedii
ACTATCAAAGACGTCTTCAAGAAACTTCGCGTCGCGACTTATTACCACACGACCAGTCATCATGCTCTCAAATCGGTATGATTTTTCATGCTCAGAATATCCAACGAATCGGCAAAGCTCGGCTCGCGCATCGAGCATGGTGTGTTTCTCCTTCGGAACCGTCACAAATGCATGACATCCAAACACCATCAAGCTGGCCAAAATAGGCTTCCTTCCAGTCCACATCCATAAGGAGACTGTGTCATTGATATTCCACGCGTGGGGCATCAAATGCGTAAGAAATTGGCAGTCATTACTGCTTCCCCCCAATACGACTTGGGCAGTTTT
>NW_020189138.1:0-328 GCF_900000015.1 Plasmopara halstedii
GAACTGGCAGCCGAAGAAGTCGAAGTCCAGGTCGAATATTGTGGCGTCTGCCACTCAGATCTGTCGATGATCGACAACGAGTGGGGCATCTCTCAGTTCCCGGTGATTGCAGGACATGAAGTTATTGGCCGGGTTTCAGCCCTGGGCGAAGCGGCTAAGAACAAAGGTCTTTCAGTCGGCCAGCGTGTAGGAATCGGCTGGACAGCAAAAAGCTGTCAGCACTGCGATGCCTGTATTAACGGCGAGCAGGTTAACTGTCAGCAGGGCAGCATCCCGACCATCATGAACAAAGGTGGTTTTGCCGAGAAGCTGCGTGCTGACTGGCAAT
>NW_020189139.1:0-301 GCF_900000015.1 Plasmopara halstedii
GACCACCGAGCTTTGAGATGGCTAGCGCTACGCGCTGTTGCTCGGTCTGGAGCATGGCTGATGAGATGGCCATCCCGACCTCTCTCACCCAGAGCAGGAGATTCTCTCCAACCTTCTCCTTGAAGACCTTAACGCTCACCATGAGCGGCTTAGGGCGGGGAAAATCATCCGACACTGAGGGTGGCGTCATAAACGCAAATGATGCAGACATCTTATTCTGCAGGTGATCTAGCAGCGCGCTTACGTAATTTGAAAACGCCTCTAGACGCGCACCGATTGCCTCGGGGCCTTGCGCAGCAAG
>NW_020189140.1:0-147 GCF_900000015.1 Plasmopara halstedii
TGATTATGGCATCAAAATGCTCGTATCGTAATCATGTCAATATTGACGCTTCCAGAGGCGCTACAGCAATACTGATTCAAGTATCCTGTTTCGTTTGACGCGCCGGCAATGATTATGGCATCAAAATGCTCGTATCGTAATCATAGC
>NW_020189141.1:0-327 GCF_900000015.1 Plasmopara halstedii
CACCGCGTATGCGGGTGATGAGATGTGTGTAGCGTTGCTACGGGCTCTAGGGAGCAAGAGGTTTGGAAACTCGGACAAGATATTGTCAAAAAGACTACGTGCACGATTCCACTAATATTCGTTGAATAACGGATTGCTGTACTATAGCATGATACACCACGAATTATGGTTCCTCGTGATATGGATTTGAAATACCGCATTCTCTATGAGGCGCACGACACGCCACTCAGTGGTCATCTCGGGCGAGAGAAAACGTACCACTTTGTGAATCACCACTACTGGTGGCCCAAGTTGTACAAATGGACGAGCACCTATGTGCGCACGTGT
>NW_020189142.1:0-515 GCF_900000015.1 Plasmopara halstedii
GAAGCCTCGCTCAAGTGCCAGAAACTCAACGTGCTGCTTCAATTCATCGCTTTGTCGAAGTCGGCACAACGTAATTGGGCCACGCCAGGAATTGCAGTATTGTCACTTTTGCTGGCACCATGGGGCCCATGGCAATCTCTCGATTTTCTTTCTGTTAGCCCCATGCGGCATGGACTCTGCTTCGATGGGACGTTCTGTCCCATTGGTGGAGACAGGTCTGGTGTCTGTGGTACCGGGTCAAGTGGGAAGTTACATGGCGTGATCTCGCCCCTCTTGCTCGTTTTGGCTATGTGCTGAACCAGCCGATCTGGTTCCATGCTGAATTGGAATTTCAGTTTGAAGTCACTCCTCGGATCGACAGCTCAGGGAGTCAGCGTCGTAGTCTGTGCATGGTTGCTGGACCTCAACGGAGCTTCCGTCAACACATTGCAACGACATTCAAGCTTCGGTGCCTCGTTGACTTTCTTGATGCGGAAGGGTCATGGCCGAACGTTACTGCGTTTGCAACCAGTCAC
>NW_020189142.1:8112-25549 GCF_900000015.1 Plasmopara halstedii
ACAGTAGGCTAGGAACCATCGGATTAGACTGCATATGAAGGATGCACTTTAATCAATCACTTATCCTTTTTTCTGACTTAACCAACAGTCTCCTCAACATTATATCAAGAGGTTATGAACACAAGTACCAACGAGGCAGGCGACCTACTCCGCGAAGATAATGACTTCGTGTGGGAGCTCAACGCTTGAATGAAGCTTGCGAAGAAGGGTCTCTTTACTCATACCGACACAACGAAGGCACCGAGTGACGATAGCGCTCAAGCGCTAGAATGGAAGGTCAACGACATGAAGGCCTTCGCAATGATCACAACGACGATCAGTATCAACCTACAGTCGTTGATGCGTAATGCACGGTCGACTGCCCAAGCGTGGGAATTGCTCAAGAGCTTCTTCTTGAGGCGCAATATCCATAACCGGGTACAAATGCGCAGGAAGCTTCACAAGTTCAAGATGTCGAAGGGTGAGAACATAATGGACCACTTTATGACCTTCGACGAACTCTGCATATCGATGATTGCAGTCGGCGAAGAAGTGTCGTACGACGAGTAACTCGTAATCCTCCTCGTAACTTAGCCAGACGACTACAACCAAATGATCAAGATTATTGAGAACATGGGAAATAAGAACTTGTTTTGAGCGGAGGAGATGCTTCGTCGCAAATACGACAGCATTACTCGAAAGAGAGCAACTAAATTGCTCTGAAGGCCACGCGCGAGTGTGAGTTCAAAAACAAGGGAGCCCGACCTAAAGGTCGATGGGCAAAGACAAAACTATCATGTCAATTCTGCAAGAAGACCAACCATAGTGCACACGATTACTGGTTCAATCCTGGAATAAAAGACGGCCCAATAAATACCAAGCGCTCACCGTTTTGGAGCACTATTCAGAAGGTTGGATATTGGACAGTGGTGCAACTAGCCACATGTGCCCATTTCAAGACGAGTTAAAGGAAACACGACCACTCAACTCGCCAATTGCCATTTCGGTTGCAAATGGCAGCAAGATCATGGCAGCCGGGATCGAGACAATTCGAGTGACTTTGAAGAATAAGGCACCAATTCGGATCGAGATCGTTTTATACGTTCCAGATGTGGACCGAAGATTGCTTTCGATTTCGGCCTTATCAGCGAAAGGACTCAAAGTCACTTTCGGCAACAAGAGTTTCACGATCAAGACTGGTCAAGACATCGTGACAAAGGTTTCCCAAACTGGGAAACTGTTCGTGTTGGATTGTATTCTAACAGAAACGGCGAACATGAGTGAAGAAGCTGGTGAATACACAAACCAGTTGATGCAAGCGTCTGGCATGCCCGATTGGGACACCTACCGACAAAGACGCTGAAAACATCGAAGATCAAGTAATGGGTTCCAAAGTCAAGAATCACTGTGAAGATGATGTCGAACACGAAGAAATCTGTGAAGGATGTCTGACTGGAAAGTCCACATTTAAGCCATTTTTCAAAATTGGGATATGGCCAAGTTAATACGAAATCCCTTCTTCAAGTCGTTCACGGCGACGTTAAGGGTCCAATTGAGGTCACATCTCAAGGGGGAGCAAGATATGTCGTGACATTTATCGACGATGTTTTAAGATTCGTGGTGGTCTACTTCATGCACAAGTCTGTAGTAGTTGATCGATTCATCGATTATAAATCAATGATGGAAAATCAGCTCAATGCCAAGATCAAGTGTATTCGCACCGACAATGGTAGCGAATAGATCAACAAACGATTCAATGGGATCTGTCGCAAGTCGGAAATCATCCACCATGCCACGGTTCCGTATTCGCCACAACAAAATGGGCTAGCGGAACGGATGAAACGAACAATCACGGAACGACACGATCGATGTTAAATCACATGCACGCTGACAAGAAATTTTGGGTTGAAGCAATGAACACGGCAGTGTATATTACGAACCGAATCCCGTGCGCAGCACATCCAAGAAAAACTGCGTACGAAATTTGTTTTGGACGGAAGCCCGATCTTTCAAATTTGCGTGTTTTCGGGGCTCAAGGTTTTGCACATGTTGACAAGGCCAAACGATCCAAGTTGGACAAGAAAGCGTCTCGAAGCATTTTTCCTGGTCTCTCGGATAAAGTCAAGAGTTTTCGAGTTTGGAACCTCGAATCCAAGAGAGTAGAAAATACTCGCTCAGTAGTTTTCAAGAATTTCATAAGTCGGATTACGTCAGACTTGCCAGCAAATCGATTTATACAACAACTCCGATTTGACGAAGATGAAGACCAGTCTGCACCAACTCGCCCGAATCGACATATTACCGATGATTGTCGGTCAAACCGGAAGCGACAACACCAATGTCTCTCCGACTACTGGCGCATTTGATCAAAATTGACGCTACGATAATTCGGACCCGATGTTCGAGACCGACGACGAATTAATGCAATCTGACGGCGAGTTCAGACCAAGTTTGATGTACGACAATCAGGCTACCGTGCCAAGGTGGAGATTAGAAGCCATCGATGATTCGCCGATTTTCGGATCTACGCGCCTTGCCCCTTATCGTCAGCAAAGACCACTCCAATGCTTGATTGTGTTTACCGTTTCCGACTATCTCTTCCCTATTCACACACGCCGTACCTAGAAGCGGAGGATGCTGAGTCTTCCCGCTTTGCAGCTAACCATGAGGTCCACCACATCACCAATGAAGTAGGCTTAGATAAGCAAGCTGATTTTTTTATCTGTCTAGCTTGCTCTGCTATGTCAAGATCAGAGATTTTAAATTTAAAGTCTATCGACTGGAACTAATTACGAACTTCTCGCCATCGTTCATGATAAAAATGTTGTAAAACGAGCAACTAGCAGCTCACATGTGCCAATGACCCCTCTCTTCCATCATCTTCATAAATACTGATACGTCGGTACTCCTGAATATTCGCAATAACACAAAAGTGCAATGTGACTTTCTCACTATTGTTTCGGATTCATGTGATACAACTATGTCGCAACTGTAAGATGTAAGTACAAAACTTTACAGTCTTAGGGTACGTACCCTGTTACTGGTAGGGAGTGAAAATGTGTGAAAGGTCATCAATGGGTACCACCAGACGTTGTGTGCCAAGCGTATTCGTACTCTATCACGTCAAGCTTATAGACAAAGAATAGCGGCGTAAAAGCGCATTACAATGCGTAATAAAGGAAGGTCTGGGTTCGTGAATCCTTGCATTCCAGAGCTTTCCCCTGCGTAGTGCATGTGGTTTCTGACCGTTAGGCCATACGAAAAGCATCGTTGGCGACGTCACTAATTAGCAAGCGACGATATGTAATTTGGGCGACACGAGAATGCATCCCTCAGATCGTTAAGCCGGCCAGTATAACTTTACTCTAAATGTATACTAGGCGAAGAAAGATGACGGTATTGAAATCCATTCGAGCTGTAAGGCGAAAATGTCGTCGTGCACAATGACACATGATTTGTATAGACTGCATACGGTCTTTGAATGCGAGCGACGCCTAATTACCAAGTAATAGAACTGTCCATGCATCGTACATATTTCGCTAAATCGTCAAAGTCTGACTGCTCTCATTAGCAATTGATAATACCCATCGGCCAAGTAAGATGAGTATGTCCATGGCTGTAAATCTTGGCCTTCCAGATTCCGTTCGAATATTTCACGTCGTCTGTGACGATTTGACTTGTGGCAATGTTTGCGCCTTGAAGTCGGTGGTGAACGCGTCATTGTGTTCGATTTTTTGTCAGCGTCAAGTAAAGAGAAAAACTACTTGTTCATGATAAACCGCTCCATCTCTAAGTATGGTCCCATCAAGCTCAGGGTATGTCTGCTTGGCATAATGTAACGGGGTCAGCCCCATTAACCATGTTGTGTAAGCCACATACTTGTGTGTGGTTGACATTTACAAAATATCTTGCATAGTTGCATATTCCTTCATTCTGTTTTATCAGAAATAAACGCACTTGTCATTTGGTTTAATGCCTATTGGCCATAATAGATGTCACAACATTTTTTTCTCCTCGTTCGTGTGAACAAAAGGCTCGCTGGAACCGAGCAACACGAAGTGGAGCGCGCTAACCATATATATGTCTTCTTCATTAAGTGCGTGTGTACGGACGGGTCATTTCCATTTAACTCTATAGCAGTAGCAGTCATTCCAAAGCCGACTACTGCTATGTATTTATCAATGGATAATGTGGACACCACAAGCGGTGGTCGCCCTCAGATCAACAAGGAGGCATATTCTTTCCTAGCACACTCGCAATGGGAGCGTTTAGTATAGCTACGAGCTTTAATCGGCGATCACACGGTCTTCGACATGTTCCAAAAGCGATAACTTAACGCTTGGCATAATTTACAGCGTATGAGATAGAATTATTGGGATGTTCGACCAGGAACTTACCGACGCCGGCTCCGTCACCTGTAGGTAACATTGTCGGGACACCCGGAACGTCCCGTAAAAATCAAGGTGAAAGGCTTTCACTTAAACGAGAATGAAAATCTTGCATTTTGGCAGCGAGATATGGACATCGCCTTCGCGATAGCCCAAGTTCATGATGACCGCGGTCAAGTGGCATTCGCCATGTCACACTTGGATGGCCGTGCGAAGGATTGGGCGATGACATGGGAATCAACCACCCTAGCTACATTGCCGCATCGCAAAAGTTGAAGAAAGCCATGGAATCAATGTTCCTCTCACCGAATGTGGTATTCGACAACGGTGAAGTTTTTGTCGTGCCGTCAAGACATCATCACATTGTACGACTATGTATAGAAGCTCCGCGAGCTTCGTGTCGGTATGACAAGCGAACTACTACTAGAGGCAGCGATGGTATGAAGAGACTCACTTATGGCCCTCCTCAGACTGAAGTCTTCCGTCGCTCTGGACGATGCTATTATAATTTCATTGCGTGAGGACTACTGTCAGCGTCAAGCATGTGGTCAATCGGTCAACCCGCTGGAAGCAATGACAGCTGCATCCGAAGATCCAGAACCAATGGACTAAGCGCGGTGATTGTTCATAGGCAGCAAATTCGCTGTTATGGATGTCAACGATTCGGTCACATCCACCGTGGTTATCCACGTAAGAGACGAGACAAGTGGTACCGATACCACGAGGCGTCCAGAAAACGCTGATACCCAGTAGATGCAGGGCGGTATACTGTGGCAATTATAAGCTCTTGTGGGTGTGGTGGTAATATCACTCTTGAGGCATTAGACCTCGAAGGATCGCTGTCCTTCGTTAACGACACCAGTTGGAATGGTCACAGCGAGTGTGAAGGGTTACGGTCGCCCGCTTAGAGTCTTGATTGACTCCGGTGCGCTGCGTAACTACGTGCGGAAGCAAAGAGTTTTTAAAAAGAAAATGATTGAGTGTTTTCATAGGCACTAGACGGAAGCATTGGTTTTTATCGTGGTGAAGTTGGCCATTCACCCCGAAAAAGATATTGGCTGATCTTCAACTGAAGTTCTAAGACCTCAACTCGAAGAAAATGTCTACAGTTCTCGAGATGAACAAACGGTTTGACCTGATTTAAGGTTAAGAAGCATGAGCCTGGATTGATTGGCGATCGAAAACGATTAGGAGTAGTCCTCTTTGCGTAGGTAAAACCCCTGGAAGTAATAAACACACATTCACCATGCACCAGTCGAGGGGTTCAAGCACTCGGCAGTCGAATGTATCCACAGTTCATTGGTATATGTGATGCAATTGACATTCCCAAGGTTAGGATAGATACGGGGTCATATGGAGTGACCACGGGTGATCACTCAGAAAGTGTGTCGATAGATCTCATGGTGCCCGGAACCGGCCACTTGAAAACGAATGAATCATTGGTAGGCATAGCCATTTGCCCAGCAGAAAGCCATCATGAGGCACAGATGGGGGTTGTTGACCCCCCCCTCAAAGAGAGAAGAATGTCGACGACAAGTGTGTAATGGATGTTGAAGGAATCGATTGTGGCAGTATATGTCACTACTCCTACTAATACAGTAGTTGAGTCGGATTGTGGGTCAGTGGGTATAACTGACCACGAAGGTGATGCTCCCACCCGTTTTGTGGTCGAGCTCACACATGTTCAGGAACCAACGGAATTTGCTGATCGCGGTATTGATACTCCTGCTCAACCTGAGTCCGTGGGGTGAGTTAGTTTAGTATATTACTCCCCATGAAGGAAATATAGTATGCGAATATTCTGCCATATGTCATGGATGCAACAACTGGTTGTGAAGTTACCAGAACAGATATTCTTTTAGCACCGTTGCCGACGATGAAAGAGCCGGTGCAGCTCGAGAAAGTCACTTGCGATGGTTCCTACACGATGTCAAGTGTGATAACACTGCGGGGGTCGTGTAGATACAGTCGATGACCAATTCAGCGGAATTACGCTCATCATCACTTACGGAGGATTCGGTTATTTTGACAGCATGTGGAGTCTCGCAAAGGATTGGCAATATCGAAGGACCCCATCATTCGCTTGTTATAGAATATAAGGAGACGTCTATAAGGCGAACCCGCACTCTCATCTTCCACTTAAACGCGGAGTTCGGCACGAAGTTGATCGTGAACCTGGTTTGAAACATGCAGTGCAGCGACCGTTGCTACTGTCGCGTGAGCAAAGTGAGTATATTGATGAGTTCTTTGCTAAACAGCGATCTGCTGGTTTGGTGAGAGGGAGCAAGAGGAGCAAGTCCCTTCACAGCGTATCGACGTTTTGTATGTGTAATCCAAATGGTAAATTACGTATCGCTCAAGCTTACAACAAGTGAAATGCGAAGACGATTTCCGCTCAAGCGCCGATTCCGCGACAAGATATCATCTACCGAATGTCCGGCTGTATACTGTATCGTGTACACTGCTAAGCATCACACGAACCTGTTTTGACGCTACTTTTGTTCATCCAAGGACGCAAATGGCAGATCTGTTAAAGAAGTGCAATTGGAGCAACTCCGTGCGGTGCTGGAATCTATGCGTGAACATTCACTGCAAGCGAATCTTGCAAAGTGTAGTTTCTGTGCTGACGAAGTACCAGTTCTTGGTTGTTTAGTTGGCGAGCACGGTGTTCGTGCAGACTCCCGAAGTTCGAAGCAATCGTGGAGTGACAAAAGCCACGGAATAAAAGAATTTGAGAAATCGGAGGAATTTGTTTAATTATCTGCATCGCTTCTTGCGTATCTTTGCCGAAATGGTAATCTCACTATCAAACTTGCTGAAGAAAGACGTTCCATGGGAGTGGTCATCGACTTGTAAAGAAGTGCTTACTCAGATTAAGAACAGCTTGAAGCAACATTACCAGATGATACAAAGCCGTATAGCGTGGTGTGTGACTTTCTGAGTTTGCAATCGGACGTGCACGATTGCAAAAAGACCCGAAAGCCCACGATCGTGTTTTGTCGTTTCAATCGCGACAGCTGAAGCTGGCCGAAAAAAACTAACCTGTCCACGACAAGAAGCTTTCGACAATGAAGTATGCTCTGGTGAAGTTTCGTGCTCAACTCTTGGGTTCAACTCCGTTTGTTGTCTACATGGATCACGCAAGCTTGCGATATGCAGTTCAGTCTCCTTATTTGACACAGCGGATTGCTCGCTAATGTATTCTTTGCAAAATACAACTTCAGGGTTGTATTTACACCGGGAAAATTGAACGCACTGGCTGACGCATTGTCACGTCGTCCGAAATGTGATCTAGCCCATATCAGCTATATCGAAAACGATGGACTCGATATGATACGTCGAGCGTATGTTGCAGCTGAACAGTGTGATCTGATCATCAAGGAAGTCTCATCGAGTGATTTAGAATTTCATGACAAGCTTCTTGGGCACTTGAAATATTGTATGCATCGTTATGCATTGAAGAATGGTCCTCTCACTATGAAGTTGCACAAGGTGACGAGCCAAGGGTTGTGGTTCTCCACTTGAAGCACAAGATTTTGTACGAGGCGCATGATACGCCGATTGCCGGTCTGTTTGGCCGTGAGAAGACCTACTAAACTCTCAGTGCCCAATGTTGGTGGCCCCACATATACAAGTGGGTGGAAACGTGAAGACATGCGATGTCTGTCAGCGCGTGACCGCCGTTCGACGTGGGAGCATTGTCCAAGTTCAATGATGACAGAGGCGCCTTCGCATCCTCAGATTGGGGTGCGTTTTTGTTCTGCACTCGTCGTCGGCGCAACTCGTCCTCGACGCGTTTTTTATTTCGAGTCGGATCACGAATGACTGAGTCTCAGAGTTGAAAGGAAGTCTGAAGACATTTGAAGGGAAAATTGAAAAAATGTCCGAAGAAAGTTTGGATAAATATGGGAAAATCCACTCGGGGGTGGACTAACAGTCAGTCCATACTCATACAGTGTAAACCACAAAATTTTACGAAGGCTTCAGGCCTATTGGCCATAATATATTTTACCCTCCAGCAACACGCAGTGAAGCGTATTAACCGATTTAAGTCTTCCTCAGTAAATGTATATTTACGGACGGGCCATTCCCATTACTCATGGAGCTATTTGACTACAGAAAGAGTTAGTTTCGTATACAACTCTCTTGCTGCCAAACGAATGGCTTGATTCATATTAGAATATCCCCTCAATTTATTTCAATAAAGTGTACCACGAACGACGCAATCGACATTGTAGTGTTTACATGTGTTTAGCTTTTTAGAGGTAACGAGGCCCAAAACGCGCACAAAGTGACTGTTCATACGTGGAGCACTAGCGTACATTATCGGACTATCAGTGAGGACGCAGGTCTTTTAACCATTCGTTTATAACAGCATTTATACCGCACACCTTACGACGACGAGGTACGTTGTGCACCAACGAAGGTACGGTCGCAGATACCTGGACAGTAGACTGAAACGGGTGGCAGCTGACTGAGTGATCATACGTTTGGATTTATGCTCGAAAAACCAGTCACTCAGGGCTTAACTGTTGGCCGTAGCCATCAGTTGCAAGAGAGCCTACTATCAAATTAACAAGCCTTGAAGTGACTTTTAATCCTCGACATATACGGTGCAGAAGTCTTGGAGACCACTTTGGCAATGCACTGCAATCTACCCCTTCGTCTCTCCGAACAAAGTTTGCCGGCTTTGACAATCTGAAAAACATTAAAGTGACGATCTCGGGGCTGTCATGGAAAAGCAGATCCTTCCAATACGGCTTTGTGCAACCGTGAGAGCCAAGCTTGTCCCCATTCTACGCTTTCCATTTGTCCTTGAATTTAAGAGCGGATCCAGCGTCAAAGAGAGCAGATCACCATGCTCGCAGAACATACCCCTTGAGAAGTGTCTATCAATTGTTGAAGAGTAGGCCACCGACCGGGGTACACAGTATATTTTAGTGACGGCCAACACCAAAATTTCCTGTCGACATTTCCACATCACTAACGTTACCAAAGGCTGCTCGAGCAAAACTGAAATCAATCCCATCGCGGTTTTCAATTTAAAACGAGTGTCTTCCAGTAAAACCTATACGCCTCTCAATCTGTCAAAAATAAACTGTATGAGTTCAAACAAAATGGCGTAAGAATGCTCTTCATAACATAATAATGGGTTTTACTTCTTTGACCATCATCACCTACATCAAAAGCGAGGATCCAACGCGGGAAGAGGAATCACAGAATTACGCACATGATTTCTCATCAAAGGGTGTTATCCTTGCGATCGTATCCGGCATTGCATTGAAGGTGCTGCGAAAAGTGGACATTTCGGTGATGTCATGGCTGCGTATATCTTGGTGCAGCTGCCGACCTAAAATCAAGAGTCTTATATTCGGTTGAAGTTTCTGTCAATGCACATCATTTCATTCTTTGCAATAAGTTGTGCATTAGAGCAGATACATCAGCTCACGATAGTTTCTCCATTGAGCGAGTGAGTGACAGCGGATTTTCTAGCGCATCCAAATCATTGGCACATATTTTACGGAAGAAACTCGCTTTTTCATCGCAAAAAATAATGCCACATTTCAAGTATGTGCTCCTAGCTTTGCTTTTTAGCATTATTTTTTTTTCATGTGCTGTATATTTTTTGACAAGCATTGAAAAAAAAGGTATTTCTAAAAATAAAGATTAAACGGTACGGAAAATACAGGTATTTTGGGGATTTTGGTAACTAACGTTCCTAAACTAAATGTCCAATATTAGTAGTGAAAACAGTGCAACGAGAACGATACCACAATGGTAACTTCTCCTCTAAGGCACCTTTGAAACCGATGCCAAATAAACCTGATCCCATGTTCTTGATGCTCGTCCAAACATCTTCCTAGATTCAGCCCATTCTGGAATATCTTGGGTGAGTTATTCCCATGGCGGAGAGACGAAGCATCAAGTTGTATTCTCCGATCACTATGAAGCATCGAGCAAGCGAAAAACTTTGCTCTTTTGTACAAATTGCTCTTGTCAGTATGTTTATATTGAATATTCCGACTGCCCAATTGCAAGCAAGTGACGTTGACTCAGGAAGTGGACCTTCTGGAGAGTTGGGCTGTGAGGTTTCTGAAGGAGACAAAGCGTTCGGAATTCAGGTGATCTTCGATGTTGCGTGTGCTGGGGGTGGTCTGGGTTGTTACAGTGACCACTGTCGATACTGCAAAGTTGTTGACACGTTCAAGTCGACACATTTAGAAAGCTGCGGATCTTTTGGAGCATCATTTCCTATAATGGCACCATTGACACCATCCAAAGGTGCATGTCTCGTGTCTAGTGGCGACGCTGCGGTTGGAGTTGGAGGAATGACAGATCTTTCCTGTCTGTATGGTGGCATTGGATGTTTTAATGATCATTGTCGGTTTTGTCAAAGTGAATTTAGCCCTCAATCTTCTTTGTTCTTGTTGTGCTCCTGGGTCAAAAATACAAACACCGGCTCGGATATTTTAAACGATTTTGCTGGAGATTACGACGCAGACAAACTAACAAAAGAAAATTCGGCTGTGGCGGGTGGTTATATGTGCACTTTGACGCCATCGTACGGCAACATTGCGGTCGGCATTGATATCACATCCGATGCATCTTGTTCTGGTGGTGGCGTGGGATGCATTGATAACATCTGTCGTTTCTGTAAATCTACGGACACGGCCGAGTCTGTCCACTTAATTCCATGTCCTTCTGTTACAGTGCTCTGCTCAACAAAGGTTTCGGACGGTGACGCCGCTGTAGGAATTAGTATTGCTACTGATGCATCTTGTGCACAGGGAGGCGTGGGGTGCATTGATAGCAAGTGCCGTTTCTGTCGAAAAAATATCTCAACACAATCGGCCGCATATGTCGACTGCGCATTAATTGGCAATACTACTGCACAGACACCAGTGACTACATTAGCATCTTTGGCACCTTCTCTTTCGCCAGCACTGACACCATCATCAACAGCAATACAATCGTGTAGCCTTACAGTCTCGGAAGGTGATGCTGCCGTCGGCATAAATGTCGTTACGGACACTGGCTGCATTTGGGGTGGCTTGGGTTGTATTGACCAGTCTTGCCGTTTCTGTCGAGTCACCACTTCAATCCAATCTGAGCCATTCGTCGACTGTGCCTCAATCGTCCGCACAATGACAGCGCCAGTTTCGGGCTCTACAATTTCGATTCAACCAGCTGTATTGACTACTTCTCCCTCGACAAAAGCACCGGAATTAATCACCCCAGCTCCGACAAAAGCGCCGGTGGCACCGACGAAAGCACCGATAACAACAAAAGCACCAGAACCGAGAATTCCAGCTTCTACTAAACCACCCGTGACGGGAACTCCAGCTCTTACTAAGGAACCGACCACAGCACCTCCTACTAAAGCATCAGACACAGCACGCCCTACCCAAACACCAGCGCTAACCACTTTAACTCCGACGAGTACGCCAACATCAACAATCGCAGCTCTGACTAGGGCGCCGACATCAACTAGCACTATCTTGCCTCCTGTGTTGCCAACTGCTGACTGTAACATCACCGCGGCAGCAGGCGATCTCGCTGTTGGTGTGGATATCGTGACCGACATTTCCTGTGTGTCTGGCGGCCTGGGCTGCATAAACAGCGTATGCCGCTTTTGCAGAGTCAAGGCTACTACTCAGTCTGCGGTTTATGTGGATTGTGCCATAATTACAAGTATAACTCATCCTTTAACGCCGGCTTTAACGACACCGACATTGACACCAACGCCGACAATTAAATCGGCCGCCACCCCTATAATTGTGTTTTTATGCTCTCGCGCGGCTTCAGGTGGAGACAAAGACGTCGGACTGGACATTGTCTCGGATGTTCGCTGTAGCGAAGGTGGTACTGGATGCTTGGACGAAGTTTGCCGTTTTTGTAAACGTTTCGACACGGTTCAGTCGCAGACGTACATAAACTGCTCTTTTATCCCGTCTTCGGACATTGGCTCTGATATCACCTTTGTGCAAATTCCCATTGTAAATGATAAGAAGACGTTGGAATCCGCAGGGATTATTTCCAAGGACAAATCGATGCAAGTCGAAATGTCCACGAATACAATCGTAACACTCCAAGAAACAGCTGCAGTCGAGACTGAAATGGATTACACATGTGCAAACGTGTCACTGGCTGATGGGCAAGCGGCAGGAGGGATTGGCGTCGTTCTCGATACAATTAATTGTCCTAAGGGGCTTGCTACTGGATGTGTCGGTAGTGAAGGTTGCCGATACTGCATGAGGTTTCCAACAAGTGTGTCTGAAATGTTGGACTACTGCGCGGTTGTAAACAGCTCAGCCGTGGCGTATGCCTTGTCTGGTCTTTTTCCTTTCTCACATCAAGACGGTACTGGTCTCTTAGCTGATACGGGCAATGCTGAGCCTCGAGTCGAAAGAGTCACGACATCCAAAGCGATTGCTATAAACGAAAACGAACCGCAAAGCATGTTGACAGAAATTAGGAAATGGTTTGCTGTTGCCGGAGCATGCTTTGGGGTTGTCATATTGGTATCGCTGGTGACATATCGCCTTTATCGATTAAGCAATAGACAGTCCGATCTTGGCGCATCATCAACAACAGACAAGAGAATTAGCTCCGACAATAACGTGGTAGTCATGTCGAATTCTATTGACCATCTTGAAATCATCGATGAATAAGGTAAGGATTTTTCTACTCGAAAATCTTAGCCGCTTTTCTAATTTCTAAGCTCTATCGAATATATGATATACGTTTTGAAATAATTATTCACTGTGCTGAATTCATTCTTTCCATCAAAAATAAAAAAAACTAAAGCTTAATTGCACCTCCAATAGCAAAATATCTAAATACTTGAATGTGCTTCAGTCGCAAGTCATTTTTGTTCGAAATAGCGATTAGAATTTAGCTTCAGATATTTGAGCCAAATTGCACAATACGCGGGTAGCATGGAAGTGTTAAGAAATCCACCATATTGTCACCCGTCAGAACCTTGCTCATGATGTCACCACCAAGCACCCACATGTTGCCCGAAGACGCATTCAGTGACCGCTTGTGCAAGCACTCCTTCAAAATGTCCAGTACTAGCGCCTTCGTTACCAGCTTTCCGTCAATTGTCTTGCAGCCATGCCGGATCCATTGCCACACCTGTGCACGAGAAATCTCGGCTGTAGCAGCATCCTCCATCTTATTATGGAGCGGAATGCATCCACTACCACGCAACCAAGCCTCTGTATACACAAGTGACACGTCTATATTTTCGACCAAGCCATTGTACGTAATCGCACCCGTTGGAGGCTGAAGAAGTTGGGCTGCATTAATGTCCTTGCCAGCCTCGGGAATATAAGAGATCTGGTTAGGGCCTGACATTTTGCTAAATGCATCCATAGCAATCTTGACAAGGCCTGGGTGCGCCACCCACGTGCCATCGTGACCTGCAGATACCTCGCGTGACTTGTCCTCTATGACAGCGGCCATGAACTTCCTGTTGAGCTCTGGATCGTTCTTAACGGGAATCTGGGCGGCCATACCACCCATGGCATGTGCACCTCGTCGGTGGCACGTCCGAACAAGCAGCTTTACATAAGCAGCCATGAAGGGCGATGTCATACCAACACATGAGCGATCTGGTACTACGAACCTCGGATGGTTGCGTAGCTTCTTTATGTACGAGAAGATGTAGTCCCATCGGCCGCAATTTAACCCCGACGAGTGGTTGCGTAGCTCGTACAAAATCTCGTCCATTTGAAAAACAGCCAAAATGGTCTCAACCAACACAGTCGCACGAATTGAGCCTTGAGGGATACCTAGATAACCCTGAGCGGCCGCAAACACGTCGTTCCACAACTTCGCTTCCAAGTGATGTTCCAGTTTTGGAAGGTAAAAATACGGACCAGAGCCACGGATCAGTAGCTCATGTGCATTATGAAAAAAGTAGAGACCAAAGTCGAAGAGCGAGCCAGACATGATCTCGTTGTTGATAAGCACATGGGCTTCGTCCAAATGCCAACCACGTGGACGCACAAGCAGTGTTGCTACCTTGTCATTAAGAACGTATTTCTTGCTAGTCTGCGGATGTGTATATGAGATTGTCTTGCGCACCGCGTCAATAAGGTTAACCTGGCCGTCAACTTGATTAAACCATGTAGGAGATGTTGAATCTTCGAAGTCAGCCATGTAGCACTTGGATCCCGAGTTCAGCGCGTTAATGACCATTTTACGATCCACAGGGCCCGTAATCTCGACGCGGCGGTCAGCCAAATCGATGGGAATAGATGCCACCTTCCAATCACTCTCGCGAATGTAAGCAGTATCTCGCAAAAAGTCTGGCATCTGACCAGCATCGAGCTTCTTCTGACGTTCCACACGCGCGGCTAGCAAAGACTGGCGACGTGGCTCGAACTGCTCATGCAGGAAAGCAAGAAAGCGCAGCGCATCAGATGTAAGAACGCGACGGAACGCGTCAGATACGTGGCCCAACACGCGGACGTTGGCGGCATTGACGTTAAGCTCTGACATTGTACGTTTGAATAAAACACTTGTTACTGTCTCGAGAGATATTGCAGAATGGGATAGACGTCTTTGTTCATTGTCTTCAACATGCATCTTTTTGACGAATAAGCGAAGACTAAAGATCAACGTCGCCTGCGTCACAACCTGTCTTGGTTTTTTAGAAAAGGCAGTAACGGTCGAAACATTTTTAAATAATGCTATTTAAAAGCATACGCACACTTGCCGCTTTTTATATGAATACTGCCTAACGGACTGCCGGCCTAAGGTTACAATAAATCACATGATTCGCCTCACAGCACTTTGGCTAAGTTTCTCGCGAGAAAGTAGGTCAACTGCTCTGAATAACCCTCTACGCAATTTAACTCGCAAGACTGCTGCTCCAATTATATACTACCAATGTATGCGCATTCGATCATTGCGAACCCTGCTATTGATTTTTAGATCAACGTGGATTCCAGAAAGGGGACAATACACGGTAGAAAAAAATAGATTCGATAAACGCGAAAACTTTTAAGATCAGTTGATATCTATAGGGAACAGATACCATTGAGGCGTTGCGATCAGGCACACAGAATCAAGCATTTTACGATTTACTATTAACTTCTAGCATGTATCGCCTAGTCGCTCTCCTACAACTACATTAAAATATTTTTTTTACAGATGTTATGAATTTATTTATTCTAAATTTATATATATTAGTATTATAAGAGTACAAGTCAAAAATACAACTGTAGGTGCAACCATAGATTTGATTGGATGAAATTGATAATAGATTGATATTACACTACTGATCTCACACACATAATGAAGGATGCGTCGACTTGCTCATTGACGCAAGAATCTTCGTAACGGAGTTCCTGCGACCGTAAGCAGCATAAACTTTGTCGATTGCTACATCACTGGTGTAGCCCGCACGAACAAGTTTACCAACGACATCCCAGAATGCTTTACGTCGACAGAACTTGGATTTTCGGCCCCACGCTCCTTTGATGTGAACTCCTTGGCTGGCTTTGATCCACCGCATCCGAATTCATACTCGTGCCACAGCTCAAACAAATCTCTCGGGCGCTTACACAGTCTGGCAGCTGTATGGTGACTGTCTGGTGCACGACTTGCGCTGGGTGTTGCCGTGGGAATCGAAGCAACGGTTCGAACCACAGGCTGCAGAGCGATGCGACGGAGATTGGCTTGATTGCGGTGGTCCATGTGCTGAAAGTCATTTCTGAGACGAAGAAGCTCATGCATCACTTCATCCACCTTCCGATACAGGCCAAAGAGATGAGCATGCAGCGCTGCGAACTCCTTCCTTTGCCCATCAGCACTAATACTGCCATGACCGGAGCCAGCTGAATTCATCGTCGCATCATCAACCTCACGAATCTCAATCAACTGCAACTGCGCACCATCCCCGGCAACATGGAATCCGATGCGCTCAACTAGATTCACGTCTGGATCACCTCCAGCGCCACGGTAAGCTTCAATGACTCACGTCTTCAATGAAGATTGAATGACATTCTGCACGATGCTACTTTCTGGTGAGAGAGATACCCATAGTAGAGGAAGTGCCAGTGTCCTTGACACTGACTCGCCGAGAACTTGCTTTATGGTAGGGGCAATGCAGTCAACAAGTAGAGAGGTCGATACACATCGCATGCCATCCTTCAGTGCGTACAAGCACGGCCCAAGTGGTCCAGCCAGAGTACTTGCGACAACGGTGTCTGGATATGGCTGCGTGTTATGTATGTAGATGTCAACAGTAGATTTTCTGTAACGCCAACGTCCACGACGGTCTACGTAGTCCTTAGAGACGCCTGAGCGCATAGCATAAGTTGTAGCACCCTTTCGGAGACTGTGTGTTCCTAACAATCCTGTTCTTTCTGATTTAAAGCGTTTACTGGCGAATGCAGACTTGAGTACACGGCGGACAACACGATCACCCACATCAGGGTTTCCAAAGCAAAATGCAGACTGAGGTGCGTGTGCATTCACCTCAAGATACACAGCAAAGTTGAGAAGAGGACAGATAGATGGATCCATGCTTCCAAGCAGAATCTGTTCTGGTGCATCGCGTTCTTCCGAAATATTCTTGGACCATCGCATTTGACACTGCAGAGTACCCGAGTGTTGGATGTTAGGCGCCAAATTGTCGAATCGCAGCTTCATCATGTCGTCGATCCGAGTAATAAGATGCCATTGCAAAGTGAACACACTACACACCATCCGCATCGTCTCCGTCTTCTCGTTGCTTTCACGAATAGTAGAAAGAAGGGATAGGAACTCCATATATTCGAGCGGGCGTCGGGCAGATGACGCAACTCCTTCTTTTCGGACTTCTGCCTTCTTGATTTGCTTGATGAGCATGTTCACAGAATCGGATCGTGTCGGATTCCCTTCTTGGCGAATTGGATCCCACGGGACGGACTTTCGAGGCATGAACGCAGAAAGCGACTTTTTCGCGTTCATTATCGTCGATGAGCGAGCGTGTATCGGCTTCATCTTATCTGTTGGATCTTCAGCTCCGTACGCACACATGTTTAACCAACGACAAATGTCATTCGGTGTGATCT
>NW_020189142.1:26782-26963 GCF_900000015.1 Plasmopara halstedii
AGATGTAATTCCTAGGCTCGATGAGCCCGAGCGTCGCGCTACGCGCACGCTAACGGTGACGAGTAACCTCATTGGGATTGTGGAGGTGGTCGACCACGAGTCTGACACTCCTTTTCCTGGATGGAGTGACGAGGAAGGCGAGCCGCACCAGCGGCGTGAGACGAGCCCTGCTCGCGCCTTG
>NW_020189142.1:26973-27090 GCF_900000015.1 Plasmopara halstedii
TGGAGTCCCAATCTGCGTTGCTGCTAACTACTGGTGGTAAGCGTAAAGGAAAGCGATCACGTTCTGATGGGGACTTTGCAAACATGCTGATGAAATCTCGTCCAAAACCCCTTGCCG
>NW_020189143.1:0-329 GCF_900000015.1 Plasmopara halstedii
GACCAGACTATGAGCTTGCTCATGTTACAACTGTAGCGTCGTCTGTGACAGATTTGATTCGCACCGCGTCTGCGGGTCATGGGATGTGTGTAGCGTTGCCGCGAGCTCTAGGGAGCAAGGAGTTTGGAAACTCGGACGAGGAACGTCATCACGAATGCGTGCACGATTGCACCGATATTCGTTGCATAATGGGTTGCTATTTTGTAGCACCGATTCAACGAATACACCACGACTTGTGGTTCCTCATGATGAGGATCTGAAATATCGCATTCTCTATGAGGCTCACGACACGCCACTCAGTGGTCATCTCGGTCATGAGAAAACGTACA
>NW_020189144.1:0-1556 GCF_900000015.1 Plasmopara halstedii
GCGTGTTCTGCGGTTGGTCGCCTTGTCGGGTCTTTCTGCATCAACCGCTTTGCAAATGCCGTTCTCCTAGCGAGGTCATCCCACCTCACACCACTTGTCTCAATCAAGTATCCCACTGCCCAGATATCAACAGCAGTTGTATGAATACTGCCGTTCACAAAGATTTCCGGTGCATGTTCTTCTGTGCTCAGGTGTTTGCCGTTGGGGAAGCGTTGCGGGCTTGTGGCTGCATCAGCGAAATCGATCAGAAACCATGCATCACGGTCACGTCGTTTGATCACATTCGACCAGCGGATGTCTCGATGGATCACCGATTCACGATGTAAGGCAACAAGAGCTTCGAGGATGTTCCGAAGGGCAACAAACAACTCCAACAAGTTGCGTGGTTTCATCATTGTTCCGCGAGGCTCAAATATAGCCGTCTTCTTTGCCCACTTCAGTTTGATGAGACGATCAACATTGGAGACATTGGCACTTTGCATGATACCATAAATATGCTCCAGCTGATCAAACCCCTCTTCACTCGGAAAGATCTTTTCGACGAATGTTGGATTCAATCGCACAACTACACCATTGGAACAATGAATGTTTCTGTACTCATTCCGACCAGAATCTGGACAAGCCTCTGTGATGGCGGAAAATAGTAAACACAAGTTCAGAAGTGCAAGCACAATTCGAAAACGATCTGCTGCACTCTCCAAGTCAAAATATCCAATAGAATAGCTCTCCACGTCTGATGACTCGCTGCTGCTACGAAATAGAGCAAACAAGTCGACCTTGTAGCCCGATGCAGCATAGCCAAACACATATGGTACCGCTCCATATACCCATGTAAGCTTCTGATAGAGCTGTTCTCGCGGCAGGTTGATGTTGGTGCCAGGTTCTGCTTCCTCACCGCGGAAGACGCATACATCATTCAAGATAAACAAGAAGTCAGGCCGCTTGTTTTCAGTAGATAGATTCTTACTTGAATCGCGGTTTATGCGTGCGCGAGTGAACACAACGTCGAGTATGGAGCGAAATACCGTATCCCAAAACCAAATGAAGGAGCACTCAGTGTCTCCACTTCGCAGCGGTTCCAACATACTTTCTATCTTCTTTTTGATCTTCTTGCACGGCGCCATATCATCAGCCGCAAACATTTTATCTTGAACATCCATGCTGGGGCCACCAGGAAACGACGACCATCTAGAAAGAACCTTCCTCTTCATCCGAACCTTCACAGGCAGAGGTTGCCGGACGAAGCTTGGTAACGAGGCAATCGGTGGTAATGAGTGATACTCAATTTTTTTCATGTGGAACTCCGTCAGCCATTGATCTGTGCTATCCTGACGTGCTTCAGACAGGTTGTTGGCACTTCCTTTAACCACCAGCACGTGAATTTCATGGGTGGATGGCAATAGCATCCCCGCCAACACTTTCTTGAGGCCGGACTCTCCCTGCAGCTCCTTTTTTTTGTGCGTTAATTCTTCGATAAGAGCAGTCTTCTCGCCTTCCTTCAGCTTCTTCACATCTATAGTGAAGCTCGTCAGCCACCCGCCGTCCTTCCTCGCCAG
>NW_020189145.1:0-449 GCF_900000015.1 Plasmopara halstedii
TAAACACGGAACGTGTGTGCAAGCCGGGCTTGCTGGTCGTGGAGGCGACCGTAAAGGGGTTCGAAAGGCCATGGAAGATCCTCATCCATTCTAAGGCGTCGGGCAATTATGCTCGACGCTCCACGATTGAGGGAAGTCAGCTGTATGCTGAGGCGCTGAAAGCGCGGTTGGGTGACGTTCGCTTAGCGATGGGGACGCGTGCCACGGTCCCGAAGGTCCCTGGGGACCTCGGTGTCAACTTTGATAGCGTGGAACGCTGTCTACGTTTAGACTTGGATGCAAGGTATGACCTCATCCTAGGAATGGCATGGTTAAAACACCATGAGCCATGGACTGATTGGAGATCAAAGACCTTGGGCGCTACGCACACGTCTCCTGGTGGAGCTTTAGTGAGTCATGAACCCACCTCTGCTAGGAGACAAAAGCGCTATTGGCGAGAGCACTGAACC
>NW_020189146.1:0-327 GCF_900000015.1 Plasmopara halstedii
TCCTTTGCTTCAATGTAGGAATCCTTGGGCCAAATTGTTGCTGTTGATGCTGCGGTGGAAATGCATGCATTTCCTGTGCCTCTTGTTGCTCTCTATACGCTTGAAACTGCTGTTCTCTCTGTCTCGCGTCATCACGAGCGATTCCATCGTTGGACATACGGTGATCTCGTGCTCCCAGAGCTGAACCACGTGATACGGGCATGTGAGGTTGGGATTGACTCTTGATGCGTTCAAGCATGACACTCCTAAATGCTTCTGCCGAAGCGCTGCTAAGTACGGAAGGCTGCTGATGACGCTGTCCGTTATCAGACCTAATTGATGCTATTT
>NW_020189147.1:0-293 GCF_900000015.1 Plasmopara halstedii
TGCCTCCCACTTGTTCTTGACCCATGTCCTTGAGCATTGCGCGCGTCCAAAGTACTTCGTGTGTGCACAAGCTTAGCGCCATATACTCTGCTTCTGCAGAACTTAGTGCGACAGTTCTCTGATACTTGGGCTTAAACACAACCGGAGCTTTTCCAATATTGATCAGCACACCTGAGACAGGCCGTCTGTCATCAGTGTTGCTACCCCAGTCAGCATCCGAAAAAGCCTCAACAAGCACCTTTCCAGTCCCTCCTTGGTAAATGATCCCATGATGACGTGTCGAATTCAAGTAG
>NW_020189147.1:303-417 GCF_900000015.1 Plasmopara halstedii
TTGCTTCGTCACTAGACATTGCCTGCGCATACGTGGTCGGCAAGTCCGATTCTTCGCCAATACTCACAGCGTAAGCGAGAACAGCTTCAGCTATCAGGCCGTCTTCATCAATCC
>NW_020189147.1:672-837 GCF_900000015.1 Plasmopara halstedii
CGATCAGGTACACCGCAGTGCTTACTGCCTCTGCCCACCAACACGTCGGAGCACACTTGTAGTGTAGCATGCTCCGTGCCTTATTCATTATTGTGCGGTTCATTCGCTCTGCAATTCCGTTTTGTTGAGGACTGTATGGTACAGTACGCTGATGTATGATGCCGT
>NW_020189147.1:1457-1630 GCF_900000015.1 Plasmopara halstedii
ACCCGGAAAGGCTTCCATCGTCTGCTTGCCCTTCATGCATCCACCACACAAGGTCTTAATACCTTGTTTTAGCGCAGGCATACCTTCTGTGGATTGCATAGTCTTCACTCAAACCTCCTCACTTGGATGTCCCATACGTGCGTGCCATAGCTCCCACTGACTATCAGCTCCCG
>NW_020189147.1:1789-1943 GCF_900000015.1 Plasmopara halstedii
CGCTCTCGTCCTTCGCGCCCATAATGTGACCCAGAAGCCCTTTTCTTGCGATGACCATCCTCATGTTGAACTCCCAATGGTAGTAGTTACCATCATCTAGGAGGACTTCGGTGCGCTTGGTAGTCATGGCGGTGAAGGTGTGGTGAAGCGAAGC
>NW_020189147.1:2132-2305 GCF_900000015.1 Plasmopara halstedii
ATGTGGCGCGTAATTCTTTTGACCACTTCCTCGTCTGCCCTTGTTCCGTAATCATTGCCTGTGGCACGAAACGCCTTCTCACTTGCTTCCTTCTTGTGTAGCCTGTCTGACTCCCTCAACAGCTTCTCCTTGACTTCGATCAGAGTGATGTCTTTGGCGTTCTCCACGATAGA
>NW_020189148.1:0-859 GCF_900000015.1 Plasmopara halstedii
CTAGGTGCTTTTCGTGTTCTAAACACAGGGATCAATGCGCACAAAATGCGTGAAGAAGGTCCTGGGGACGTAAAGATGTCTTAGACACGCGAGCCTCATACGAGGTGACAGTGAAATGTGAATTGTGGGTATTTACAATTTTAGTGGGGGAGGGTGTGACGGGTTTACACGTACATTGGTATTAAAGGGTGGGTCATACACAAGACGGTGTGACCGTACAAAGGTGTAGATAACACAAGTCGGTGTAATCACACAATGGTGTGGTTACAACGTAACAAGAAGGCGGGACTGTCTGTAGTTATGCAAATAAATTAGGTTCTACTATTTGATTAGAAAAACCTGGAGATTTAGTTAAAGGCAGGTTTAGAACAGATAAATACAGTTTAGATTTTGATTGGAAAAGTAAATCCGCATTGGTTAAACTTTTGGGTAAGCGGATTACCTCGTACCGGTTCTTGTATAGAGTGTAAGTTTGGTGACTTTAGCTAAGCTTTCTCTAAGCACAGAGCTACGGCAGCCTCACTGCAGGGAGCGGCTTCTCTCATTATTTAAGTTCTCCGCACAGTGTGTGGTCCACTTCAAGATTTTTCGCGTACACCCAATCCCTTTTGAAGGAGCAGTAGCCGCCGCATCCACTTGAAGAACAACCTTCATGCCGCGAATGCCGGTTAGAGTACGCGTTGGATTGCCTCTACGAGCTTGCTAGGAGCGGTTAACCTCAGCAAGGCTGAGGGGAACTGGGTAAATTCTTAGCTATCGTAAACCTTGCGGACTTAAAGTCTGAGGCAGTACGAAACACTGACATCCTGCTTAACCCCTTCTTTCAATTTGAGAGGTGTGAAATCGCACAGGGTCGATC
>NW_020189149.1:0-359 GCF_900000015.1 Plasmopara halstedii
TCTCGGTTGATTTCTTTTCCTCGGGGTACTTAGATGTTTCAGTTCCCCCGGTTCGCCTTGCAGCACTATGTATTCATGCTGCAATGATGCACAGAGTGCACCGGGTTTCCCCATTCGGACATCGACGGCTGTAGCGGTTCATATCACCTTACCGTCGCTTTACGCAGATTAGCACGTCCTTCATCGCCTCTGACTGCCTGGGCATCCACCGTGTACGCTTAGTCGCTTAACCTCACAACCCACAGGCGTTTTACAACGCTGCGAGTTGCAAGCATTTGAGAGACTCGAACGCATCGCTTTGTCATTCCTTATTACGGAGGAATGACGCGCTGCGTCGTTTCAATTTTCAGCTTGTTCCG
>NW_020189149.1:369-615 GCF_900000015.1 Plasmopara halstedii
CAAATCATTCCTTATTACGGAGGAATGACGCGCTGCGTCGTTTCAATTTTCAGCTTGTTCCGGATTGTTAAAGAGCAAATATCTCAAACGCGGCCCGGCTGCTTACGCAACCAAATCGGTTTTGAGATACTGTATGGAGACACCTTTCACCTGTCACCAAGCAGGTGGCGTCCCCTAGGGGATTCGAACCCCTGTTGCCGCCGTGAAAGGGCGGAGTCCTAACCGCTAGACGAAGGGGACACAAAG
>NW_020189149.1:11439-13320 GCF_900000015.1 Plasmopara halstedii
TACTAAACAATGCAGTGCATTTGTCTACCGGCTACGCGTCGTTCGACGTGAACGGGCTGGTTCACCTTCGCCTCCCACTGACGCCGCCATCCCATGGCTTAGAGCTTGGTGGGGAAGAAATAGCCGAACGGCTAGCTGATGTCAGCCCTATTACGGGGTTCGCGTACCCTAATAACGGGAGTGCGTGCGTGTCACAAGAGATGTGTATACGGTGACCACACACCCAGACAAGAATACGGGACGGGGCTATGTAGCCAGTAGTTATGGATGTATTTAGATTTTACTATAATATGTGGATAAATCTAAACTTTTAACATTAGAAAAATAATTTAAATAAAAATCAGTTTCGATTTTGAACAGAAGTGTTTGCTTGCCTTGGTAAAGCCTTTGAGTACTTCTAGAGGCAGCGAATTGCGATCCGCTGCACTAGTACTTGGTTCTTGTATTGAACGAAAGGTCGGTGACCTAAAGACGTTTCCTCAAGCAAAAAGATACGGCAGCCCCGCTGCACTTGGTAGCACTTGTAGTCAATCTACACGTGAGTCATTTCGACTGATCCTCTGTGAGGATGGAGGAATTTCTATTTGCCCTAGGGCATGCGGGACGGGCTAAACAAGCTGATGTCCTTGCTTGGCCTTAAGGGCGTGCAACACCTTGTGGCACAAGACCCCGAGGCAATCGTTGCGCGTCCAGAGGCGTTTTTGAGTTACGAAAACGCGCTGCTGGAGCACCTGCAAATCAGAAGATGTCTGCATCGTTTGCGTCTATGACGCCACCGTCGGTGACGGATGACTTCCCCGACCTAAGCCGCTCATGGTGAGAACGAAAGGATGGAGAGAGTCTCTTGGTCTGGGTGAGAGAGGTCGAGACGGCCATCGCATTCGCCATGCTCCAGATCGAGCAACAGCGCGTGGCGCTAGCCATCTCAAAGCTCGGTGGTTTAGCGCAAATGGGCACTGACGTGCGGCACTTCGGTTGGAGCTGCGATCCCTTCTGGGTAGAGCTGGAATTGCACCTCTCACGAGTGTTCTCGCCGCCTAATCAGGCATATCGCGTGCGATCGCGTTTCATTGCCGCCCAACGGGGCAACGAGGAATTTATGGACTTTGTCCAAGAGTTGCGCATTTTCATTGCCGGGCTGGCAGCAGATCCCCTCCCGGAGGCGGTCACAGTTTCCGTGTTTATGGAAGGCCTCCGCACTGACGTAGCCAGAATGGAAGTCCTCCGTGTGCATCCGTCCTCATTTGAAGAGGCGGTAAATGTGGTTGGAATGCACACTCCAACAGCTCGTCGAGCGGGCCTATGCCTATGAAACTCAGTTATACTATGGATGAGAGAGCAGAGCTCAAGCTGCCAAGCAGCTTACACACATTCGACGGTGTTCTGTCTTTGGAGACTCCCGTCACCTTCGGAACAGTTGCCCCCTGCGTAAGGCGCGACAAGGTTCTTCGAACCATCGCCCCAACGCCTACGAGTCATGTTCGTCACGGGAAAACGGCACCCGACAGTAGACGCGGGGCGCCCTACTGGGGAAGAACTGAGGTCTGTTGAGCCCCAGGGAGGCGTAGGCCAACAGGGTCCAGCACCGAATAGCTCCGTGCTGTTAAATACGAAACGTGTATACAAGCCGGACTTGCTGGTCGTGAAGGCGACCGTAAAGGGCTTCGAGACGCCACGGAAAATCCTCATCGATTCTGGGGCGTCGGGCAATAATGCTCGACGCTCCACGATGAAAGTAAGTCAGCTGTATGCTGAGGCGCTGAAAGCGCGGTTGAGTGACATCGTCACTGTTCGCCTAGCGACGGGGACACGTGTCACGGTCTCGAAGGTCCCTGTGGACCTCGGAGTCAAGTTCCTTGACTTTGATAGCGTGGAACGCTG
>NW_020189150.1:0-845 GCF_900000015.1 Plasmopara halstedii
CTCAACCTCAAGTTGAACGTTCAAGGCGTACATGCAAACCAAAGTTGTTATTGGACAACGATCAGATGCCGAAGAAAGTTTGGAAGAAGGTGAGGGACCATCATCATGCGTGCAAGGACTGATGAAGACGGCCTTATAGCTAAAGCTGTTCTCGCTTACGCTGTAAGTGTTGGTGAAGAATCGGACTTGCCTACAACGTATGGGCAGGCGATGGCCAGTGACGAAGCCGAACATTGGCGACAAGCGATAGACGCCTAATTACGATCGCATCAGTCAATCAAGCACACTCAACCTTAGCGGTGAGTGGAAGTGTTAAGTTTACACCGCTGAGTGCATGCGGATGGCGTCACGATAATTACGATCATGTTTACAATTACTATCTTGACTACGGATGCTGATTACGGACATCATGGTAGTCGTTCAATTGTCCAGATAAATAAGATTACATTAAGAACCTTCCGAAGGATCTAGTAAAAAAGGTTTAGAGATAGCACAGAGTAGCGAACTGAGGACCGAAAGATATTCACTTTGTTTTTTACGATCTTCTCAACACCCCGGTGATAATGGGTATTTTTTTATTTTTTGAAAAGTTGGGATATTTTTTTATATATGGCAAAAGTTGGGGCATTTTTTTTATTCTCTCTAATAAAAAATGTTTTCAGTTGATACCATTTCAATATCACGTATCCTATGATACAATTATGAGCGTCCGCGAAATTGAAATTGACGCTGCACTTTGCTCTTGTGCAAACGTCCAAGTTTCGTATTGGCTCGCGAAGATTGACGTTGAAAGTTGCTTTCGCCACCCAAAGTGCATGGGTCCACATATTGAGGGCGGGGATAGC
>NW_020189151.1:0-695 GCF_900000015.1 Plasmopara halstedii
GAATCTAAATACATGCATAACTACTGGCTACCTAGCCCCGTACCGTATTCTTGTTTGGTTGTGCGGTCACATCATGCACATCTCGTGTGAAACACACACCCTATTATTAGGGTTCGTGTAACCTCGTTACACCCTCCCCCATTAAGATTGATAACATTTACAGTTCCAATCGATTATTGCCTCAACGAGGCTCACGTGCCCGTTAGACACTGCAAGTCCATTTTTTGGAACAACAACTTCCTTGCTTAATGTGCCCTGTGTTCACGACAAGAAAATCATCAAGTCTCGCTGGTTTTGACAGCGAGCACGGGCACAGCCCAACTTAGTCCCCCGCACGCGGTGCCATCTCGGACAGTGCGTCTGCGGCACCGGGGGAT
Organism: Plasmopara halstedii; assembly: GCF_900000015.1. NCBI lineage: Eukaryota > Oomycota > Peronosporomycetes > Peronosporales > Peronosporaceae > Plasmopara > Plasmopara halstedii. The sequence goes on from NW_020189151.1 coordinate 378, forward strand.
ATATATCCTATGCTCGATGAGCACAAATGTCGCGCTCCACGTGCGCTTTCAGCGTCGAGTGGCCTCCTAGAGGATGTAGTCGACTACACCTCTTTTCCCGCATGGGATGACGAGGAAGGCGAGCTGCACCAGCACCGTGATAAGAGCTCTGCTCGCGCCTTGCGGATCCCATGTCCGCTCCCTGACTTCTCGTTTACTGAGGAACGTGGTGTAATCACTAATGAACTCGACGGGGAACAATGGCGGCAGCTTGAAGCTGTCCATAGGGCGGCTCTAAAGCGCGCCCATCCACGGTCGTGTGGAATTGGGCTTCCGCCC
>NW_020189151.1:8098-8274 GCF_900000015.1 Plasmopara halstedii
CGGTGGCGTAATCGATGTGGACATCTTCTGCTGCAGGTGCTCTAGTAGCGCGTTTTCGTATCTTGAAAATGCCTCTAGACGCGCACCGATTGCCTCGGGGCCTTGCGCCACAAGGTGTTGCACGCCCTCAGGGCCAGGCAAGGACATCAGCTTGTTGGGCCCGTCCTGTATGCCCT
>NW_020189152.1:0-1856 GCF_900000015.1 Plasmopara halstedii
TGCTTTATTACTTATTTATTGATCGTCGAGATAATCCAACACCACCATGAAGTAGCAGTAGCAGCAGAAGAAGAGAAGAGGTAATTAATAGGGTCGGTCATAGAAAGAGGTGGTGTTGAGGTACACATTTATGATCAGCAACTATTTGTCTATGATGATCGTGTTGTTTGCTTGTTGCTAACGGAAGAAGTAGTCGTAAGGTGTATGTGAAGTAAGAATGGAAAAGTAAGGAAGAAAAAAGAAGAGCGGAGCAAAGAGGATGGAGCACGATGAGTGAGAAGGTCAGTCAAGGCGGACAGTTATTGTTTCCCATCGTTCGTCTCCTTAAATCCATCATTGACGCAACAAGAAGATGAACATCTGCACCACCTGCGGTCGATAGCTTCGTAGCCGCTCTCATTGCCATTGCTCTTATCTTGTCCCAGACAGGTTTCTTCACTGCCTCAACTAGCTTTGCCCGTTGTTGCTCCGAGAGTCTTCCGTCGTAAAGGCTGTTAATTATTTTTGAAAAAGGTTTAGCTCCGTCAGGTTGGGGTAAGAGCGCAAGCCATTTCAAAATCGTAAGAATGTGGCCATTTGGCTTTATCTTTCTTCGTTAAAGTCTCGGGAAACAGCTCGGGATCGTAGCGGACAAAGAATCGCTTCTTGAAGGCCTTCTCCATCAACCTCCCGGTCCTCCGCACAGTCTCCTCCAGCATATGGTGTTCTACAAAGAATGCGTCCTCCTTCCTCTCACCATTTTTGTCTCCTGAAGGTCGGATGACTTGCAAAGGAGCTGCGGCAGACATAGTGTTCAGCTAGAGACCAACAAGACCAAGTAGAGCGAGGGCACCACTGGGCTTGCTGCAACCTCGATTTTCTTGCATCAGCGCTCCCACCGGGGCAATGAGGGAATAGAGTTGCCTCAACTCCTGATTCAAAGTCGACATCGGGTTGGAGAGCTTTGGCCTTTCATCGTAGTACTTGTCTATCGGATCCCAAAGCTCCAAGAAGCGCTGAATAACTTTGTGAGGCTTAAGAAACGATGAGGGGCATGCCTGATGACAGCTAAAAATGTGTTCATCAACTCGTCCTGGAGCCCATAAAATCCTTGTTTCCCCTGTGGCGACTTGTTCAAGTGCTCGATGACACTATGCATCTTCTGCAGAGTATCTCGGCACTCTATATCCCCAACCTTGCTTGGATCCAAGTTTGTACCTTATAATTCTTGTAGAGCGCAGTTTGACAGATGAGGCACACACCACTCCCAAAAAGCTGCCTTGAAGAGCTTTAATAGCAAGCGTCTTATATCACCATTTCCGTCAGATGTAGACACATCAATATTCGAGGGCAAAAGGCCGAACTCTGCAAAAACATCTATGACCCATGAATGAAGGACCTCTGATGACCAGGAGCTCTTGCATTCCACCGAGCCTGGACAGAATTGCTTTATGGCGAGAATGGAAATTCTCATACGCCATTGAGCATCCACGAAGATGATTCGAATCCCGACACATTTGTCTTTAGAGGACTTCGAGGTCCAGAGATCCGCGTTCAGATAAAATGTTGGCAAAGGGCAGCTAGCTTCGATCTTCCTTAGATCGTTCCTGAAGCCCTCATTCGTAGCGTGATATACTTCAAGATCCAAATGGTGAAGTCTCTTTCGCGTGGGTAGATGTTTGCCAATAGGTGACCCACTGCATTTAGCAAAATGCTGAACCTTGTCATCCTCGCAGAAGCCCTAAGATAGCAGCTTCGTTATAACCAGACGAGTCCATAGCATTTGGTAGAAGCGTTTCGGGTTATCTTTAAAAAGAGGGGAGGCCTTCGCAGCATTGACCGCCTCTACCTTACGTCGCTTGTTTCCCTCCGTCGTT
>NW_020189152.1:1866-2008 GCF_900000015.1 Plasmopara halstedii
CCGTCTTGATTGAAGAACGTTCATGTGCCGCTTTTAAGTGCTTCATAGCATTGGTTGATGAACTACCATTGACCGAAAGGCAGCGCTTTGCCCGTCGGCATTGCTCGCTTGCCAGGCAATACCACTTGCCAACGTTCGCATC
>NW_020189153.1:0-1473 GCF_900000015.1 Plasmopara halstedii
AAGTCGATGACTTCTTGTCTACCAGACTGAGTGTCCTACGACACGTTCGCGATGCGATCGATGGCTGAAAGCCAAGACTTGCAGAAAGAATATGCAGATGAAAAGGAAGAGGTGAAGTGGAAAGCTTTAAGGTCGGGGACCTGGTTATTAAAAGACCTTCCTACACATGCAGCCTATGCTATCTTCCGGACAAAGCTTCGTCCACGGTTTATCGGACCGTTTAAGGTTGTAGCCAAACGGAGCCTGGCGTACACGTTGAACCTTCCGAAACGGATGCGCACCCACCAGGTGTTTTACGTGTGCTTGCTCAAGCCGTACCGGGATCCGGTGCAAGTAAACTCGGAAGCGTTGGCGCCGGGGCGGATCCCACGGGCCCTCGTCCACTCAGATGTTGAGCCAGCAACTAAGTCTGAGCACGGAGTGCAACAACCTCCAATTCCAATGGAGCCACGCGCTCCACCGTTGCCTGCAGCGATGCATTCGTCTGCTCCACGGCTAGAAGTCACTCCGACAGAGAGCGGTAGTTCTTAAGGCGAGGCATCCGGCGCACGACGTGCTTTAAATCGTCAAGAGCGTCCGCACAGCGATATGCTACTACAGCATGACGCTCAGCGGAGCTCCGATCACGAAGGACCTCGTCCTCAAGGTCTCGAGGAGCATCACGAGTCACCGCCCGCCACCGACTCTTCTCGATGAGAACGGTGACGTCCACTATTACGTGTATTGTCTTGTTGGACGACGTCGCTACCAGGGTTAAATTCAATATCATGTGAAGTAGCGGGGATATCCCGACTCCGAAAACTCGTGGGAGTGTGAGGCGCCACTTCGGCAAGATTGCCCAGTCGACGTGGACGCTTTTGATCGGAAAGGTTAGGAACTCCCGCGCGTCCCTGCAATAGCCAGGGAAGTTGATTAGCCCTCAAGCAGTGGCCCTGAGCTTATACGGTCGAAGACACAGAGCTCGCGAGAGCATTAGGAATTAACCCATACTTCGTAGGGCGACAATCCGAAGGATGTCGACGACGTGCCTTGAGTTTGGCAAACTCAACAAGCACGTCCACTTCCTTGTGACTCAACCTTAGGTTATGCAGTGAGGAAAGTTTCCGGTGCCGTTGCACCCATCGCTCAAAGAGCGCTTCGCCATCTGTAGCGAATTCGCCAATAACGAGCACTACAGGTATTTTCCGCATTACAGGTACACGAGAGCCATCTCGTGAAGCACTCAGACGAGTGCGATAAGCTTCCAAAGGAGATTCTTGTGGAACCAAGAATCGAGCTAGAAGAGCCTTCCGTTTGGCAAGCTCATCTTCCATTCTGGCCGGGGGCCCGATGATGTGGATGCGTGACGATCGAGTTTCAGCGTCCTTCGCTTCCAAAGCGGGACCCGCAGGGCGAGAGCCATATTCCACTCGAGGGTCAATGACCGACCCTGAATGTGTGCGCTTTAGAGCCGCCTTATGGGCAGCTTCAAGC
>NW_020189153.1:7543-7754 GCF_900000015.1 Plasmopara halstedii
AACATGGACCTCGTTATCAGCATGTGCGACATTATATTTATGCGCATTACTCGAGATTGCGTAAGCTTCATGTGGCGATGTGCCAAGAAAAACACGGTCATTTGTGTCTAGGTCACTGTATGGTTTTGCTTTTAATGCGATCGCAAAGCAAAAACTCGATCCCGTTACGAAGATGGCGACGAAAATGTACACGCGCATGTTGTTGATGAAG
>NW_020189154.1:0-791 GCF_900000015.1 Plasmopara halstedii
TGAGGATCTTTCATGGCTTCTCGAAGCCCTTTACGGTCGCCTCCACGACCAGCAAGCCGGCTTGCATACACATTCCGTGTCCAAGAGCACGGAGCTCTTCGGGGCTAGGCCCTGTTGATCTATGCCTCCCTGAGGCTCGATAGAACTCAGTTCTTCCCCAGTAGGTCGCCCCGCGCCTACTGAGTGGTGTCGTTTCCACGCGCCAAACCAGACTGGTTGGTGTTGGGGCGATGGTTCGAAGAACCTTGACGCGCCTTGCGCAGGGGCAACCGTTCCGAAGGTGACGAGTGTCTCCACAGACAAAACACCGTCGAATGTGTGTATTCTGCCCGGCAGCTCGGAGCTCTGCTCCCTCGTCCTCAGCATAGCTGAGACTCATGGGTATATGCCCGCTCGACGAGCTGTTGGGGTGTGCATTCCAACCAAGTGGTGCCGACTTGAAATTGAATTCGGCATTCAATGTCGCATTCACCCCCTCTTCAAAGGAGGACGGGTGCACACGGAAGACCTCCATCCTGTTCACACCGGTGCGGAGGCCCTCAATAAAGATGGTCACTATGACCGCCTCCGGGAGAGGATTTGCTGCCATCTCGGCAATGAGAGTTCGCAACTCTTGGACAAAGTCCACCAATTTCCTGTTGCCCTGACGGGTGGCAAGGAAACACTATCGCACGCGAAACGCCTGATTAGGCGGCCAGAACACTCGTGTGAGCTGCAATTTCAGCTCCGCCCGGGAGGGAAACGCAGCTTTGACCGAAGTGCCGCACGTCAGTGCCCATTCTCGCGCTCGA
>NW_020189155.1:0-114 GCF_900000015.1 Plasmopara halstedii
AGGCGATATTTGTGGACCACGATAGTGGTAGTTTTCCTATAAAATATTGAGCAATCTTTGCAAAAAGAAGGATAGAACTCACAAATGGTGGTATTTGAAACAAGATACATATCG
>NW_020189155.1:872-940 GCF_900000015.1 Plasmopara halstedii
TCTGCTGACTTCAACACTCCCCCTCGACGGGGAGTTCCGGATGTTGGACTTGTCTAACAGAAGTTCGA
>NW_020189156.1:0-249 GCF_900000015.1 Plasmopara halstedii
TTTGCGCGTGCAATTGGATTCGTGAGAGTGTGGTGGATTATGCCAGAGTGACTGAAGTGCTTCAAGACAAGTTAAATGGATCGCTTGGCAATCGTAGTCGTACGAAGCGATCAGCAGCGGCGGCTCAACTTCAATGGGTTGATGAAGAACGTGCAGCGTATGATGCTACTCTTCGCTCCATTGCATCGTCAGCTAAGCAATACTATCCGGAAGAGAAGGCCACGGTGTGTCTGTTTACGGATGCATCTG
>NW_020189156.1:544-1007 GCF_900000015.1 Plasmopara halstedii
TGAAAGAAGCAAGCCATCCGACTGACCAAGATCATGAGCTGTTGATTTGTCAAGGCGGGTTTTTCAGAGGAGCGCAACAACACTGGTCTCTAGTCGAGAAGGAAGCCTACCCTGTGGTTCGAGCCTGCGTCTCGCTTGACTACCTCTTGGAGAGAGGAGGATGTTTCCAGATCTACTGCGATCACAAGAACCTGGTGCAAATTTTCAGTCCTACCGACGATATCAAGAACCACACGCGTGGCAAACTCCTGCGATGGGCATTACGGATTTCAAACATGAGATTCACTATCGAGCACATTGAGGGTGTGAAGAATGTCTGGGCTGACATGGACCTGATGGACGTCGCCAATCGCCACCAATCACCCGCCAGAGATCTGTGTTCGAGTTGCTGGTGTGGACGAACAAGACACCGTGTCACAGCTGCGGCCTCTCCAAGACGATAGGTTCGTATGGCCAAGTGTTG
>NW_020189157.1:0-330 GCF_900000015.1 Plasmopara halstedii
ACGCGCCTTGCGCAGGGGGCAACCGTTCCAAAGGTGACGGGTGTCTCCACAGACAAAATACCGTCGTGTGTTTGTGTGCTGCCCGGTAGCTCGATGCTCTGCTCCCTCGTCCTGAGCATAGCTGAGACCCATTGGCACAGACCCGCTCGACGAGCTGTCGAAGTGTCCATTCCAACCAAGTCATGCCGACTTGAGATTGAATTCGGCATTCAATGCCAAATTCACCACCTCTTCAAATGAAGACGGATGCACACGGACATTCCATTCTGGTGACGCCAGTGCGGAGGCCTTCCATAAAGACGGTCACTGTGACCGCCTCCGGAAGGGGAT
>NW_020189158.1:0-327 GCF_900000015.1 Plasmopara halstedii
AACGAAAGGTCGGTGACCTAAAGACGCTTCCTCAAGCGCAAAGCTACGGCAGCCCCGCGGCACCATACTTAGAATAAGTCATATCTTAAATCCAAGTCTATGACTTAAACGTTGTTTTGTCTGCGGAGACATTCGTCACCTTCGAACTGGTTGTGAAGGCTCATAAAGGTTCATCGAACCGACGTTCCGCTTCTAACCAATCTGAATTTTCACGGAGAAACGACAAGGCCAGGAGCAATACTCACATCATACGAAGCACGTAAATACATTTTGCCTCGCGCATTTAATTTAGGGAGAATAAAAAAATGCCCCAACTTTTGCCATATA
>NW_020189159.1:0-306 GCF_900000015.1 Plasmopara halstedii
ACGACACGCCACTCAGTGGTCATCTCGGTCGTGAGAAAACGTACAACTCTGTGAGTCAGCACTATTGGTGGCCCAAGTTGTACAAATGGACGGGCACCTATATGCGCGCGTGTGAGGCGTGTCAACAGGTAAAACCCTCTCCAAGTTCGGCTGCGTCGCTGGCCAGCTTACCGGTAGCCACTGGGCGCTGACAGTCCATGAGTCTGGACTTTGGGTTTGGCTTGCCGAAAAACCGGCGGGCAACGCGTGTGTCGTGGTATTCGTCGACCGGTTGAGCAAGATGGTTCATTTGGCGGCGGTGCCAGA
>NW_020189160.1:0-356 GCF_900000015.1 Plasmopara halstedii
TGTTATCGCAGCTTCAAACGGATGTGTCTGATGTAATCCGATACGCTGTAGCACGTCTCAAAGTGTAACAAACGTATGTGACTTCATATCTCAACTGCTGATAGCGTGACGAACGTTTGAGTTCGATCACTTTTATCGCAGCTTCAAACGGATGCGTCTGGTGTTATCAGATACGCTGAAGCACGTCCCAAGTGTCACAAACGTATGTGACTTGATATCTCATCTGCTAATAGCGTGACGAACGTTTGAGTGCATTAACAGTATCCGCAGCTTCAAACGGATGTGTCTGGTGTAATTTGATACGCTGTAGCACGTCTCAAAGTGTCACAAACGTATGTGACTTGATATCTCAGCTG
>NW_020189161.1:0-315 GCF_900000015.1 Plasmopara halstedii
GAATATTGTTTAAATGCCGTCTGGTGAATGTAGAAACCAATACTTCGCATTCCAATGTCGCCTTTCCCACGTTCCACCTTGACGTCTAAGTTCATGCACAGCAAGCTTCTTTTTGTGGAACTAATTGAACCGTAGTTTTGATAGTTTTCATCAACCAGACAAAGAATAGCAATATCAAGATACGAACTCAAGAGTTCCTTCGCTCGTTGCGCTTCAAATGGAAAATATTGTTGCATTGCCTTCGCAAAGTCTGTTGCAAAAATCACGTCTTCATCAGTTATTTCAATTTTACCACAACACCCACCTACAAACTCG
>NW_020189162.1:0-367 GCF_900000015.1 Plasmopara halstedii
CCAAGTCAATTTGCCACGAGTTTGGATTATAAGAAGCGATTTTGAATTGTGGAAGACTACTTTTCTGGTCCTGGTGACGTTGGATGTCTATCTGCTTTGCATACCAGTCCTTCGCGTCCTTTAGGCGGATAGATGGATCTATTGCTTTAGCTTTTTCGTAGAGTTTCCGAGCACTGATGAATCCAGTCGCTGAGTCGTTGTAGAGTGTAGATAGTAAAGTCTCCATGATTCATCTATATAGTAATATCTAAATATCTAAAGGCTCAGTCGATATACCATCCTGGAGAACCTTTCTCTTGTCGTCGTAGTATCCGATCTTAGTCTGCTGATACGTAATGATGCTCTTACTATACTTATCAACACGGAA
>NW_020189163.1:0-319 GCF_900000015.1 Plasmopara halstedii
ATCAGCCAAGGCAACCTTATACTGTGGTGCTGTCTTTTCACTGGTCGCACTGATCCTGTGTTTGCCCTTAGGCCCTTTGAAAAGAAGTTGTGGGTAGTTCTTACGTTCACCACAGTCGATCTGCCTAGCTGCACCTATCTTTGATTTTGAAAGCAGGGTCGGGCCGTTATCCTTACGATGACAACTGCTTCGAATGTGCCGCCGCCGCGGCCACCATCGCGCCCAACGCCAAGCTCGGCGACGCCGGAAGATGTGCGGCGTCGCCAACCGCGGCAGACGGGACATCAACAACCAGCTGCTCGGCAACCTGCGCCACGCT
>NW_020189164.1:0-384 GCF_900000015.1 Plasmopara halstedii
TCCCCGTCGCTAGGCGAACAGTGACGATGTCACCCAACCGCGCTTTCAGCGCCTCAGCGTACAGCTGACTTCTTTCCATCGTGCAGCGTCGAGCATAATTGCCCGACGCCCCAGAATTGACGAGGATCTTCCATGGCTCCTGGAAGCCTTTTACGGTCGCCTCCACGACCAGCAAGCCCGGCTTGCATACACGTTCCGTGTTCAGAAGCACGGAGCTCTTCGGGGCTGGGCCCCGTTGACCGATGCCTCCCTGGGGCTCAACAGACCTCAATTCTTCCCCAGTAGGTCGCCCCGCGCTTACTGGGCGCTGTTGTTTCCCCGCGACAAACCAGACTGGTAGGCATTGGGGCGATGGCTCGAAGAACCTTGACGCGCCTTGCGCAG
>NW_020189165.1:0-311 GCF_900000015.1 Plasmopara halstedii
GCCGGGTGATCCAGAGCGGCGTCAACATTGAACAGCTCTCTCTTGGCGTCTATGACTCAGTGCGGCGACTGCTGGGGCGTCTGCGACCCCGCCAGTTAGATGACCTGTCACTTGAACAGGCAGTTCGCTCCCTGATGCGTGAGATGGAGCTGGAGGATTGCGGCATCGTCAGTCACCTTGAGTGGCGTATTGATGAGACGCTGCTGAGCGAAGCGCAGCGCGTCACGCTGTTTCGCGTCTGTCAGGAGGGGCTGAACAACATTGTGAAACACGCCAGCGCCAGCGCCGTGACGCTCAAAGGCTGGCAACAG
>NW_020189166.1:0-3195 GCF_900000015.1 Plasmopara halstedii
TCCGGTTTATGAAAAAGAGCTTTTATCAATGAGGCATGTTTTGATTAAGTTCGTGTATACTTGGTTGAAGAGGAGCGGTTTGCGGTTTATACAGATCGTGCCTCGCTGCGTACGGCATTAAGGACTTCTTTTTTATCGCAGAGATTGGCTTGATGGTTTTTTTTCTTTGCGGGGCACAACTTTGTTGCACACTACAAGCAAGACAAGACAAGACAAACATCTTAGGCGATGATTTGTCAGACTTCCGGAGTCTGAACCAAAGTTCAGGAGCGAATGCATGCACGAGACATGTCGACATTGCAAAGATTTTCATAGATCAATTTGCAAGCAACGAATACAGTGCGCGAACAAACTGTCGAAAGGCAGAATGCTGATGAGACCTGTCTGGACTTCTTAAGGTACTTCATGGACATTTCCGACAAAGCACTGCAAGATCTCCCATCTCACACATAATCCCGTATTCACTGTTTCAAAGTACACAAAGGATTATTGTAGTATGCGGTTGAATACAGAACAACAGGAGTTGCTGTTTCGAATGACGATGGTTTGCGTCATCGTCTCTTATATGAGTACCGTAACAGCCCTTCGGGTGGCAATCTCGGACGTGAGAAAACGTTTCTCAATCTTTCCCGGTATTGCTCTTGGCCACACATGCATAAGCGGGTGCGCGAGTAAGTATATGAGGGCTTGTGTAATTTGCCTTAGAGTGAAATTATCGAGTTCTTCTTAGGCTCCAATTCGATTGTTGTTAGTGTCAACTGACAGCTTGAAGTCTGTGAGTATGAACCTCATATTTGAATCTCCGCGTGACACACATCGATACAGTGGCATCTGAACCGATTCAGCAAAATAGTTTATCTTGCGCCTGTTTTGAATACGATTTCAGCTGAGAATATAGTTAAGGGATTTTAAGACGTTGTGTTTTGTTTACATGACGTTGTGTTTTGTTTACATGGTCTTCCCGTTAAGTCGTGTCTGTTCGTTTCACGTCGAAGTTTTAACAGCACTTTTAGACTATTGGGCACCAAAGAATCGTTAAAACTCGTCCATGTCAACAGCGGCACACCCCGAGACGAAGTGTCAAACATAGCTAGAGAACAAATACCTGAAGACGTACTGCGTAGTAACGCTATATCGCTCAAAGAGTAGAGTGAACTATTTACTCTCGCAGAGTTTGTCTTGAGCGACTCCACGTATGTCTCGACAGGCTATTTGCCATTTTATGTGAATTATGGTCTTAATCTCTGGAGTTCTGCCTCCATAATGGACGAGGTATTTTCCATGTGGAAGGAGGAACTATGCTCAAGATACGCAAAAACAAACGGATTAGAGCAAAAGGAGGAACAGAGAAGCGTATTTCAAGTCAATGGTCTTGTACTACTAAGCAAGACGAATCTGCCTGACCATGCAGCGTCCGAATTGAAAAGCAGAAGGCTTTTGCCAAGTTTCATTGGACCATTTAGGTGTTGCGAATGCAATGGTGATGCGTATACATTGTCCACCTCAACTCGCATGCGCCCTCACCCCAGATTTTGATGTGGGTAGATTAAAGTCACCCCTTCCGATATAATATGCCAATCTACTATACCTTTGGTAGATGATCGAGCCAACGATGACTTTTATCCGTCTGTCCACAAAAAGCTATTCACTCTTCACCCTGGAGCTTTTTCTCGGTGTACAAGCGTTGAAGGACTTCAAAAGGTTGCTCCTTTACTAATTCCAACGTTTGGAGGCGAGAATGGTATTCACCACGGAGTGCCTCGAGAATTGAGCCTGCCTCTTTAACAAAGCGTAGCCAGCTTTCGTCAGCCAGCACAAGAGACATCTCGTCTTTTCAAAGTCAAAAGAGTTCATCATTAACCTGTTGAAATTTTATTTCAAAACTTGACTCCAAAGTCGAGCATTGGGTGGATACATCAGTCAGAACGTCGATCTTCGAGCTCTGCTCTGAAACAATGCTCGAAAAACCCTAGCAGCGATTTTTATGTGTCGAGCAACGCTGCTGCAATTCCTCGATTTGCCTGCTATGAGCGCTCTTCCATTTCCAGAGTCGCTCAATCACTTTCACGTTCAACCCCACATCCGCTATTCGACTTGCGTGTAGAGTTTCGCTAGGTGGTTGAGACGATTCTCGATCGCGAAGATTGATCAGCATGTCATCGTGGAAAGAATTAGTTGGACCATTAGCGCTTCTGCAGATACCGGTGGTATGAATATCCATCGTGCTCAGACACGTGCAAAGCTCGTCATGGTCTAGAGTCACATGTCCCTGACGTAGTCCGCAGTTACGAAGATCGCTTGTAGTAATACCTCTAGCAATATGAAGACGACCAGAGCTTGGTTGTGTTCGGTCGTAATTGAGTTTTCTGCCAGCGCCGACCCGGCGAAGCAAACGCTCCATATTGTTCTCGTTCTAAATGTCCGCCAAGATTCCAGCTTAGCTGCGATGAGCTGGGTTGGATCATCACGATTGTTGACCAGAGGTCATATAAAGAATCGTTCCATGAAGAACCTTTTGTCTCTATCTCGATTGAGAATGGAGGAAACGCAAAAGAGTTCTGGAATTGATCCTTGTTGTTGGCTCGTCCACTCTATTGTTTCAAGTTGATCGAAAAGTGAATTGCTGCAAAAGGCGTGCAGAACCATCAAAGTACTTTTAACTTTACGGAAGATATGATTTCATGGGCAATGCCTTCTGAATGCATTATGGAAATCAACAAAGAAGAATATAGGATGGTGTCTTGAAATGCATACGTGAAATCTTAAATGAAGCCACGAATATTCTGTGTGATACAGAATGCTGGTTCCTACTTGGGTTCTGTACTGGTGACGAAACCGACGTATCTCTATCTTATAAAGTAAGTGAAGTAACCTCAGTACACCCTTGATTATACAAATCAAGTGTCCACGGATAAATCAGCATAATTTCTAGGAGCCTTTGGATTGTTTTGCATGTTGCTAGCACCATTAATTCATTTGAACCCAGTTGAAATTTACCATCAAGGTCTTAAATTCTTCCTTTTCTCTTCAAATCTAGACTGCTCTTCGCATTCCATCTCGGGAATCCCTACCTCGTCAAGCAAAGGCGTGTATTGGTTTAAGGGACTGTTGTGCTTTGCAGGAGGTATATCAAACAACACAGGTCACTGCTCCTTAGGAATGTTTTAGCCCTTGGAGCAGCAAGGGTCGGCAAAG
>NW_020189167.1:0-305 GCF_900000015.1 Plasmopara halstedii
GAGCGTTTTCCAATGGCTCACATGCTTGATGTTCTTCTCCAACTCCCATGAGTTCTCACGGTCAGGTAGTCCATGCCATTTGATCAAGTACTCGGGCTTGCGGTTGAAAATGCGCTTTCGCACCAGGGCCGCGATTATGTGAAGCTTTTCTCCGGATTGGTTAAAGATGACTGGACTGGATTTCGGGATCGATCTTCCTTCGAATCGATCGGGGTTACTGTTGTACTCACGGAGCTTGTCGACGTTGAAGTTGTTCGACATGTGCCTCATGTTGCGCGGCAAGTCGAGCGTTGCCACGTTGTTGC
>NW_020189168.1:0-768 GCF_900000015.1 Plasmopara halstedii
TTTTTTATCACGGCCGTTTATTCAGCCTCCATGACCAAAGCTTATGTTAAAAGTAGATGTTATACTGGCGACTGTTATGTACAACGGCAATTTTTTCCGTGTCTCAAGGAGGCGTAGAACGTTTAATAATAACCATGTGTCCGACAGACAAGTTGGATCGCAGTGAAAGATTTATTTCGAGATAAGTTTTACAATTTGTGAATTGTGCTAAGAAATTATTCTGAGGATCCCAAATCTTAAAATTTGCAGTAACTATTGTACCAGAATATGCATCTAATGGCAGAGCTCAAAATTGGGAACAAAACTGATTTATACGATGAAGTTTTTGGACGAGACATAATTGCAAGACGTAAGCAATACTTCGTCGCAAAAAGCACAGTCCAACCCGCATTAACAAAATACGTATGTAAGACATGAATGTCAGCATTACTATTGAGAAACGCGGTGAACAAGGATATATCACCCATTGGTGGTGAATTTATGGGAACGACGCTAAGGTGATCATATATCAAAGAAAAGAAGAACGCCGATTTTAGATGCTGGACGACCGGCGATACCTGTTTTATATTTTGAATCCGCGTGAACCAGACGAAAGGTTAACATTGGATGGTTTTCTTTATGTTAGTTAAAAGCATAAATCGAGTCAGTCGCAAGCGAGAGCAACGTCTGTTGTTTCAGTGAGGAAAGCCAATACAAATCAACTAGACATTTGCATAGTTAGCTGCAACTGCGACTTAACTTTTGTGCAACCAAAATACTTACAAAGCA
>NW_020189169.1:0-930 GCF_900000015.1 Plasmopara halstedii
GCAAATGCAAGCTCCTTTCGAATTGAATCGTGCGGTACTGGAGGAGGCAATCCGAACTGGTACAACGTCGGTGGCTGGTCGTACCATGAGGGAGACTCATCGGATTCGCGCATGACGAAAGAAGCCAAGAAACGTGGCTATGTTATGACATCGCGATCACGTCCACTTAACAAGATGGACATTGATGAATTTGACTATATCATCTGCATGGATGACAAGAACAAAGCGGCGGTGCTGGAGGCTGCTATGGCCTGGGGCGGCCCATCATGTCGTGACCTCGCCAGGGACAAAATCTCAATGATGACCGATTATTGCAATACTTTCAAGGATGCCACTCGTATTCCGGATCCGTGGTACGAAGGCGGTTTCGACCACGTGCTTGATCTTCTAGAAGACGCTTGTGAAGGTCTATACAATCACCTGATGGCCAGAAATGAGCAGTCGAAGAGCTAACAAGAAAATAGAAGCAATTTTCAACGTCAATATACTTTATATAGTCGACTGAATTCGAAGGTTGCTATCGCTGTCGAAGGTGCCGTAGTGTAGCGCTGCCGCTATTTGGTGCTCCTCGATCAGTGAAGCAATGACCGTCATAGAGAACCCGCTTCCATTGAAATATAAATGAGATTTTTTGTCTAAACAGTGAGCGTCGTCGATCACTAAGATAAATTACCGTATCAAAGAAATCGATGCGTTTTAGTATTTATTTAATGGCTTGGACATCTTGACCGTCGTCTTCCAAATCATTTACCTTTATGGCTACAATTTTGTCACTCGGTCGAGGATGGTGTCCCAGCTTTCGTGTAAGGTAGCTTGTGCTTCTAGCTACGTGCTGAGTAGTGAAGAGCATTTGGATTATTATAATTGCAAAGGCGTTCCCTTTGCAGGCAGAAAGAATTGATTCAGTTTCCAAGTCTGTATCAACCTTCG
>NW_020189170.1:0-339 GCF_900000015.1 Plasmopara halstedii
TGTTGTGGATTTCGCGTTGCACGCGTCCAGACTTGTCATTTGCCGTTCATAAGATGACGAGAAGAACCCATGATCCAAGGGAACAAGACTTACAGCTTGGTTAAAGAATTTTACGATATTTAAAGTGAACAAAATGTTAGAAGTTAAAAATGAGAAATTAAGAGCGAACTGAAGACTTACCTGATGGTTTTATCACCGACTACAGCGATGCAGACTTCACTATAGACACTAAAGAACGCAAATCTATGATTGGGGGAGTGATATTTGTAGGAGGGTGTAATGTCGGATGGATATGCCGAAAACAGGCGTCAGTGTCGCAATCAACGGCAGAGTCTGAAT
>NW_020189171.1:0-542 GCF_900000015.1 Plasmopara halstedii
TCCGTTTGACGCGGCAGCAACATTTAACTCACTCAAACGTTCGTCACGTTGCCAGCAGCTAAGATATCATGTCACATACGTTTGCGATGCTTCCAGACATGCTACAGCTTTCCTGATTGATCCAGACACATCCGTGTTAAGCGGCAGCAATAGTTAACCCAACCAAACGTTTGTCACGTCGTCAGCAGCTGATATATCATGTCACATACGTTAGTGGTGCTTCAAGACGTGATACAGAGTACCTGATTGAAATAGACGCATCCTTCTGACGGAACATCCACAGTTAACACACTCAAACGTTCGTCACGCATTCAGCATCTGAGATATCATGTCACATACGTTAGTGGTGCTTCCAGAAACGCTACAGCGTTCCTGATTGAACCAAACGCATCTATTCAACGCGGCAGCAACGGTAAACGTATTGAAACGTTAATAACGTTGTCAGCAGCTTAGATATCATATTACATACGTTAGTCATGCATCTAGACGTGCTACTGCGCTCCTGATCGAACCAGACGCATCCGTTTGATGTGACAGCAATA
>NW_020189172.1:0-3716 GCF_900000015.1 Plasmopara halstedii
GACACTAAAATGACGATCGGGGTCTGGCAACGCCAGTATTGGTGCATGAAGGAGGCTGGCTTTGACCCTGTCCAAAGCCTACCGATGCTCGGTGTCCCGACACCATTCTGTTTCTTTCCTAAGGAGATTAGACAATGGCCGTGCCATTTCCGCATAATTTGCGCTATACTTGTGCAAAACGTTGGCGATGCCAAACCACTTGCGCAAGTCGAGTTGAATTTTTGTGATAGGCCAGTCCACAATGGCCTTGACCTTAGCGGGATCTGTTCGGATGTCACGCTTCCCAATGAAGCAATGTAAAAAGGGATTTTCTTCCGCGCCGAAATTGCACTTATCGGCATGAGCATACAGCTTATTCGTGCGCATGCACTCGAGCACCGCTCTCAAAGGGACAATCTGGTTTTCCTCATCTGTTCCCCCGTGCCCGCATGACTGTGGACGAAGATGTCGTCAAAGTATGTCTGTGCATACGCCCGATAGGCCTGAACAACTGCGCCACAAGACAATTTAATGTTGCTGGTGCATTTGACAGCCCTTGGGGCATCACAAGCAGCTCCCAGAGCATCCCGCTCGTAGTACTCATCGTTGTCAGCGGAATCTCACTCGCTCTCATAAGCATTTGGCAATAAACATCGACCAGGTCATTGGTTCTGTACTTTGCACAGCCAACCGTATTGTACTGGAGAACATCCTTCCTTTGATTCGGTGTTTGTGCGAAAGAATGGTGGCAGCTTTGAGCTTATTATAAGCGTGAACGATACACCACTTGCCATTCGGATTTCGGACACAAAACGTGAATGTTGAATGGGGAGACTTATCCTCGCGTACCATTCCTGCGTCGTGCTCTGGATTGTAAAAAGCGCCAATGACGTCGCACTGTTCTTTGGGCAGGGGTCATTGGTGTGTTACGTCGTATTTGTTTCCCGGAACCAGGTCAATCTCATGACGCACACCTCGGTCCAGAGGTAGGACCTACAGCGGGTCATTGGAAACGAAGTCTTAACATTCCCTTTACCAAAGAATTATCTGGATCCGAAGGATCGTTCAGGATCGTTCAGGATCGACGATCCATTTTGTGCGTTCAGCACTCGTTTAGTGTCCTCCAGGACAGCTTCATCCCTAGACAATTTAATCTCCTCGTTTGGTCTTATAATGACCACCTCGGTTAAATTGCCTGCCTTTAAGGTACCGCCAAACCTTTCGAAGGACATCTCGGCCAGCTCAAAAAGAGCATCCACCGTAGGTATATCCTCAAGGTGGTATCGCCGTCTTCATCCCCCGTTATACCGTTGACGAGGGTATTTAATGTGCGCTATCGTCTATGGTGGAAACACCCTGGGTCATTGTCTTGCGGCTAGCATAAGGAGTCACCGTCGCCTCTCCACAGAAGTTTAACGTCCCGGCGAAACCAGTGAGAACGCGTACTCGGCGTCGTCCAGTGTTAGCCCTACTTCCTGCTCCATTGGATCCCCTGATATTATTAGCAACATTCGAGAAAGGTAATAGCTCTGCAGTCTTTTTCCAGTTGATAACGTTCCACCCCACGCGCATCTAAAGGGTCTTGCCCAAGATGCCTCGAACCTCGTCCGACCATGCCACTCTTGGCATGCAGCAACTGCTTCGAAACGTGAGCAGTACTCAGTGGATTACGTGCCGCTCGACGTGCATCAAAAGGGTCTCGCCAATGATGTCTCGGTCCTCGGCCAAACATGCCACTCTTGCCATGCAGCGACTGGACCAATACTAGAGCGGCGCTCAGTGGGTTACGTGCCACTCTACGTTCAGCGCCGCGAGCCACGCTCGTAACACTTGTACAAAACACTTTTGGTGTTTGACAACTCGGATACTCTGATATTCAGCACATTGACCATCCCGGTCCAATGCTCACGCCAATAGCGCTTCTGCTTCCTAACAGAGATGGATTCGTGACTCACCAATGTTCCACTAGGAGACGTGCACGTAGCGCCCAATGTCTTCGACCTCCAATTAGTCCGTGGTTCATGGTGTTTTAACCAGGCCATGCCAAGGATAAGGTCATGCCTTGAATCCAAGTCTAAGAACAACCAGCGTTCCACGCTTTGAAGTCACAAGAACCTTGACACAGAGGTCCACAGGAACCCTCGGCACTGTGACACAAGTCCCCGTCAGTTATGAAAATGCTCTGTTAGAGCACTTAAAGCAGAAGCTGCCAGCATCGACTACGTCTATGTCGCCGCTATCGACGACGGGTGACTCCTCCCGACCAAGGCCGCTGATGGTGAGCATTTAGCCCCTTGAAGGTAAGGATGGAGAAGATCTTCTTCTCTGGGCGAGGGAGGCCCAAATGACCATGGCATCCGTCATGCACCAAACGAAGCAAAAGCGCGTGGCGCTAGATATCTCCAAGCATGGGGGCCGAGCGCGAGAATGGGGGGCACCAACGTTTGGAGCTTCGATTGAAGCTGCGTTCTTCTCCTGGAAAGAGCTGAAGCGTCAGCTTCTGTGAGTGATCTCGCCGCCTAATCAGGCGTATCGTACGATCGCGTTTCTTTGCTGTCCGGCAGAGCAAGAAGGAGTTGGCGGACTTTGTCCAAGAGTTGAGAACTCTTATTGCCGGGATGATAGCAGGTCCCCTCTCCGAGGCGGTCGCAGTGACCGCTCTTTGGAGGGCCTCTGCACTGGCGTGACCAGAACGGAAGTTTTCCGTGCGTATTTGTCTTCTTTTGAAGAAGCGTGAATGTGGCATTAAATGCCGAATTCAACTTTAAGTCGGCACGACTTGGTTGGAATGCACACCCTCATAGCTCGATGAGAGGGTATAGCCCCGAGCTGCTAAGCAGCGATTAAACACCCGACGATGTTTTGTCTGGGATACATTCGTCACATTCAGACTGGTTTTTTCTGCGAAAGGCGCGTAAAATTTCGTCGAACTGACGTCCCGCTTCTCACCTGTCTGGCTTGAGACCACCCAGTGGGCGCCCTATTCGGGAAGAACAAAGTTCTGTTGAGCCTCAAAGAGGTAGAGGGCAGCAGGACCCAGCCCGGAAGAGCTGTGTGTTTTTGAACACGGAACATGTGTGCAAGCCGGGTTTGCTGATCGTAAATCTAAACCCTAGAAGCCATGAAAGATCCTGACCGATTCCGGGGTGTCGGGCAATCATGCTCGACGCTTCACGATCGAAGGAAGACAGTTGTATGCTGAGGTGCAGAAATCGCGGTTGAGTGACAACGTCACTGTTCGCTTATCCCTCTAGGCGCACGCTTATGGTCTCGAGCCCTTGTGCAACGAAGTGCTCAACACCCTCAGAATTCAGCATGGACATCAGCTCATTAAGCCCGTCCTGCATGCCCTGGGGAAAATAGAATTCCTCCATCCTCACATAGGATCCATCTTAACCCAGGCGTAGATCGCCTACAAGTGCTACGAAATGCAGCGGGACTGCCGTAGATCTTTGCCTAGAGGAAGCTACGCTACGGTCACCGACCTTACGTTCTTCAAAGAACCAAAAGTGTCGCCGATCGCAATCCGCTACTTCTAACTTCTAAAGCTTACCAAGGCAAACAAACACTTCTGTTCAAAAACAAAACTGTATTTAAATGGTTTAGTTGCCGCAGAGCCGCCAATATCTAAAATCCTAGGTTTGCCTAATTAATATAGCAAAACCTAATTAATGTATAGTAATATGCATTACTACTGGCAATCCTGCCACGTGGTGGCTTCTTGTTACGGTGTAGCC
>NW_020189173.1:0-726 GCF_900000015.1 Plasmopara halstedii
TCGTAGGACACTCAGTCTGGTAGACAACAAGTCATCGACTTCTTGTCGGATGGTGAGGGGGCTAACATCAGCTAACCGTTCGGCTTTTCCTCCCCTACCAAGCCCTGAGCCATGGGATGGCGGCGTAAGTGGGACGCGACGGTGAATCAGCCCGTTCACATAGAACGGCGTGTAGCCGATAGACGAATGCACTGCATTATTCAGTGCAAACTCTACGACAACATGGCGCTCCAGTGCCTCGCCGTCTCACTGAACCTGAGAAGTATTCGATGACGCGATTCGCCCTTTCGGTTTGACCATCGGCCTGCGGATGATCCACTGTCGATATATCCAACTTGATGCCTAGCACCTTGAAGCTAGTCGGCCAAAACGTTTTCGTGAAACGGGGGTCTTTATCAGAAAAAAATCGACTCTGGGAGTTCGTGTTGTCGGAAAACATGATATAGGAACAGCGTTGCTGTACCGACTCCGTCGATGGTGTCTGACGCCGCCGCCAAATGAGCCATCTTGCTCAACCGGTCGATGAATACCACGACACCCTTGTTACCCGCCGAATCTTTCGGCACGGCAAACACAAAGCCCAAACGCATGGACTGCCAGCAACCAGTGGGACCCGGTAAAGCGATGCAGCCGCATTTGGAGAGAGTTTCACCTGTCGACACGTCTCGCACGTGCGCACATAGGTGCTCGTCCATTTGTACAGCTTGGGCCACCAAAAGTGGTGAC
>NW_020189174.1:0-382 GCF_900000015.1 Plasmopara halstedii
CAGGGTCTGTCAACACCAGTATTGGTGGAAGGAGGCTGTCTATGACCCCGTCAAAAGCCTTCCGATGCTCAGTGTTCTAACACCATTTCGCATCCATCTTGAGACGATTCGACAATGGTTGTGCCATTTCTGCATATTTCTCGCTGTACTTGTGCAAGTAGTTTGCGAGGTCAAGCCACTTGCGCAAGTCCTTTTAGTTCTTTGGAACCGGCCAGTCCACAGTGGCCTTGATCCGCTCGAAAGTCACGCTTTCCGGCGAAGCACCCTAAAATTCGGATTTCTTCGGCGCCGACAATGCACTTGTCTGCATTTGCATGCAGCTCATTCGTGCGCATGCACTCGAGCACCTCTTTCAATTAAACGATATGGTCTTTCTTATCTG
>NW_020189176.1:0-1198 GCF_900000015.1 Plasmopara halstedii
AGCACTTGTAGTCAATCTACACCTGAGTCGTTTCGACTGATCCTCTGTGAGGATGGAGAAAATATTCTCTTCGCCCCAGGGCATGCAGGACGGACTTAATAAGCTGATGTCCTTGCTTGGCCCTGAGGGCGTGCAACACCTTGTGGCACAAGGCCCCGAGGCAATCGATGCGCATATAGAGGCGTTTTCGAGTTAAGAAATCGCGCTGCTAGAGCACCTGCAGCAGAAGATGTCTGCATCGTTCGCGTCCATGACGCCACCGTCGGTGACGGATGACTTCCCCCGACCTAGGCCGCTCATGATGAGCGTTAAGGTTTTTGAGGGGTAAGATGGAGAGTTTTCCTACTCTGGGTGAGAGAGGTCGAGATGGCCATCGCATCCACCATGCTCCAGACCGAGCAACAGCGCGAAGCGCTAGCTATCTCAAGATCGGTGGTCGAGCGCGAGAATGGGCACTGACTACGGCACTTCGGTCGAAGCTGCGTTTCCCTCCTGGGCACAGCTAAAATTGCAGCTCTCACGAGTGTTGTCCAAGAGATGTGAACTCTCATTGCCGGAATGGCAGCAAATCCCCTCCCGGAGGCGGTCACAGTGACCGTGTTTATGGAAGGCCTCCTCACTGGCGCGGCCAGGATGGAAGTCTTCCGTGTGCATCCGTCCTCATTCGAAAAGGCGGTGAATGTGGCATTGAATGCCCAATTTAATTTCAAGTCGACACGACTTGGTTGGAATGCACACTCCAACAGCTCGTCAGGTGGGCCTATCCCCATGGATCTCAGCTATGCTGAGGACGAGGGAGCAAAGCTCCGAGCTGCCGGGTAGCATGCAAACACACGACGGTGTTTTGTCTATGGAGGCACCCGTCACCTGCGGAATGGTTGCCTTATGCAGCGATTGCTCCGAAACTTGAGCATCGCTCAGTAGGTTCAGTGCCCATCCACGATCAGCCCGCAAGCCACGCTCGGGACTCCTGTTCAATGCAGAGTTGGTGTCTACAAACTCGGACATTTTAATGTCTAGCACGTTAACCGCCTCGGTCCAGTGCTCTCGCCAATAGCGCTTTTGTCTCCTAGCGGAGGTGTGTTCATGACTCGCCAAAGCTCAACCAGGAGAGGTGCGCGTAGCGCCCAAGGTCTTTGACTTCCAATCAATCCATGGCTCATGGTGTTCCAACCATGCCATTCCTAGGATGAGGTCA
>NW_020189177.1:0-309 GCF_900000015.1 Plasmopara halstedii
GCTTCTTGCGTTGCTTCCGAAAGCGCCATGTACTCAGCTTCTGTTGATGATAAAGCAATCGTACGCTGTTTCTTGCTTCTCCAACTAACCGTGCCGCCATTCATCATGAAGGCGTAGCCGCTTGTGCTTCTTCTTGATTCTACATCACCTGCCCAATCAGCATCTGAGTAGCCTTGTAGTCCATGCGTGCACTTAGCTTGAAACTTAATACCAAAAGACCTCGTGCCTTGAACGTATCGAAAAACACGTTCCAAAGCTTGCCAATGGGTTGGGCATGGGTCCGCCGCAAACTGACTTAAAACTCCCACT
>NW_020189178.1:0-1313 GCF_900000015.1 Plasmopara halstedii
CACTCGCTCTCATGAGCAATTGGTAATATCCATCGACCAAGTCGAGTGCACTGTACTTTGTACATCCAACCGTATTTTTCTGGAGAACATCTCTCCTACTAAGAAATTGCTTTGGTTACGGCCAACCATATTGTTCTGATAAGCATGCTTCTAGGATTCGGCGTCTGTGCCGGAACGGTGGCGACGTTGAGCTTATTGTAAGCGTGAATGATGCACCACTTGTCGTTCGGCTTCCGAACACAAAATGTGTATGTCAAATGGAGAGACTTGCTCTAACGCACCATTCCTGCGTCGTGCTTTGCATGTAAGAAGGCGTCAATGACGTTGCCATTGGCGTGTTATGCAGTATTTGGTTTTCGGAACCAGGTCGATCTCATGACGCACATCTCGGACCGGAGATAGGACCACCGGCGGGTCTTTGGAGACGGCGACTTGAAAATCCTTTACCAAAAGATAGTATGGATCCTAGAGATTCCTCAGGATCAACGGTTCACTTTGTGCCTTCAGCACTCTCTTGGTAAGACAGCTATGTCCAAAAGCGAAACCCCGTTCGGTCGTATAATGACCACCTCGGCTATATCGCCTGTCTTAAGGCACCGTCAAAATCTTTGAAAACATCTTGTTCGGCACAAGAAGAGCATCCACCGCGGGAATAGCCTTGAGGTTGACCTCGCCGTCATCCTCTCCCATCATACCGTTGACAAGGTTGTATATCTATGCGCTATCTTCTACGGTAGCAGGATCGACGCCTTGCGTCTTGCAGATAATATACGGCACCGCTGTCGCCTCTTTATAGAACTTTTACGTCACATCGAGATTAGTGAGAACACGCACTCAGCGTCGTCCAGTATTTTTGCTCTCTGCTCCATCAAAGCCTTGATTTTATTTACAACATCCGACGAAGAGCTGCCAATTCCGCAGTCTTTGTCCGGTGGATAACGTGCCGCTCCACGCGCATCAAAAGGGACTTGCATAATATGCCTCGGACCGCGTACGACCACGCCACATTTGGCCAGCAGCAACTGCTTCGAAACGTGAGCAATGCTCCGTGTATTACGTGCCATTCCACGCGCATCACCAGGGCCTCGCCCTCGATGCCTTGGTTATTGGCCGACCATGGCAATCTTGGCATGCAGCAACTGCTATGTTACTTGAGCAGTCCTCAGTGGGTTTCGTGCCACCCCAATTCAAGCCGCGAACCATGACCAGTGCCCGCGCCAATAGCGCTTCTCTTATCTTGCAGAAATGGGTTCACGACTCACCAAAGGTCCACCAGGATACGTGCGCGTAGCACCCAAGTCTTCGGCCTCCAA
>NW_020189179.1:0-1679 GCF_900000015.1 Plasmopara halstedii
AACTGGTAGAATCGCTTCAAAAGGTGCTCAAGGACGAGAATCAATTGAGTTTACTCCATGCGAGTTTTGAGGGTTTGAAGGATCCGGTGTATTCAACATCGATTCTGAAGAAAGTTGACATGAACCATGATCAAGGTGAGGTTATGAAACTGCTCTAATTGTTGGTCACCGATGAGGACAGATTGCGGTTGCTCGAAGCGTCCTTGAATGATGACCGTCTCAAGTTGTTTGAAAAAGCTGTAGAGACATCAGGACGTTTGACATTTGAAGACATGCTGAGCAGTACGGAATTGGATCCAGTGAAGCCGTTCCAAGCGATTCTCAGCGATCAGAAAAAAGTGATATTGCTTAAAGAAGCTGTTAGGGATGAAGAGCATTTGAATAAATTTAGATTGGTTTTGGACAGCAAGAGCAGCACGAACATCAATTACGAACTCAAGAGCGTTTTGGTTGGTAAGGAATGGGCGAAGAAATTCGATATGGTGTTAGAGGATATGAATTTAGTGTTTTTTCTAAGGGTGGCTGTAAAGGACAATGATCGTGCGAAGTTTAGAGCGGCTTTGGAGGAACAAACACAGTTTCAAGTGTTTGAAGAGGTATCGAACAAAAATAATTTGGTCAATGTGTTCAGGTCGATACTTGAGGAAGAAAAGCAGTTGCATAACCTTAAAATGGTTGTTTCATACGAGTTCTATTGGATGTTCAAAGATTATTTCGATTTAAAAAATAGACTGATGCTGGAATTACAGACGATGAAGTGGTTGAAGGACAAGGATACAAACACCGTATTGGTTCGGTTGAACCAACTGTATAATAAGTGTTTACCTGTTCCTTAGTTTAATTAGTGCTTTAAATGTTTACACAATCCCATCTAACTTTCTTTAATATCATTTTGTGCTTTCCAAATGGTTTGGGCTTCTCATTTGCGCTGATTAAGTTTTCAAAGTAAATAATCGACGAACAATTTGAGATAGAAACAGAGTGCAAAAATCAGGGGTCAATTCTCAGACCCAACGACGAATTGGATAGTGGAGGAACGTGAGGTGACATCCTAGTAGTGCATTTCTCTTAGTCAAGAACAGTAAAATAGTACGCTATCTTAAGACATTTGAAATGCAATGGGGCATCTCTTGTTATCTTGTACACTTAAACCCTACACATAAAGCGGGGGAAATACTGTGTCTTCGTGTCTTGTCGTATACGTTCGTAACCGCAAAAGTAGTTTTGCACATCCAGTACTAGCACTGCTGTTGTCATTGGACTCCAAGGCTGCATAACCAAACAATTTGCAGTAAACTCGTTTTCTTCATTTTCAAGATTCCATGTTGAATCGTGTCCATTTTCAGTTTTCAATGAGCTGCACAAGTTGAAATGCTTGAGATTGATGACAATTAAGACGTGCAAGTGCGGACTTCATTTTCGGGAAATAAATTTCCGGAGTTTTGTATTGTCAGGGTACTCAGACGGTTAGGCAGTAAAGTTGTTGCCTCTTGACGCTGTTGCTCACGTTGTTGCTTGCACATTAATTCTTGCTTTGCATCTCGACTCTGTTGCATTTGTTGCTCTTGTTGCATTAATACTCGTGAAGTTGTTTCAGAACAAAGAAATCGGATCGTGATCAAAAAGTGCGTGCGATCCAAATACGCTTCACAAATAAGCTCGAACATTTTAATTGAGTG
>NW_020189180.1:0-1350 GCF_900000015.1 Plasmopara halstedii
GCAAAGTAATGGATGCAGATCTGAGTCATTAACAGGTTGAATTGAAAAGGAGTTTGACGTCAGATCAAGCGCATTATACCGTCTCAAGACGCAGGCAATTGATAAAAAAGCTGCTCGATGGCGCAACGCAGTCTATAAAATCGTTGGAATTAATGGCTACCGAGTCTAAATACGTTTAAGAAATGGGTATACCCTCTACAAGACGCCAAACGATCTTAAAATGGTTAAAACAGAGACTACAGATGATACTTTTAGTCAAGGCGATATTTTTGAGGCGGAAAAGAAAATGGGTCACAAAACGATACGCTCTGGAAAGTACACTTATCTGGTGAGATGGGTTAGCGACGAACCTGACTTCTGTGAGCCATAAGATAATCTACTACTGGTTAGCAAAAGCAGGAGATCACAGCTTGAAAAGGAGTATTAGGGTCTAAAAAAGCTGACGTAGTTTCACCCCGCGCCACAAAAAAATGAGTCATAATTGTCTTGTAAATAAATTTGATAGAGAAATCATCTGTAAGATTTGGACTTAAGTATATAATCTCAAATACTTTTACGAGAATTTTGAGAAAAATATGACTTGATACAAAGCAATAAGATAGTAATGTGCCCAAGTTGTGTAAAGAAAGAACGTCAGCTTGTTCAATTTGATTTTAGCTTCGGGTTATTCAGTGAGTCGAATCAAGAATGAGCTGCTGTATCTTGATGCAGCTGCGAATTTCCGCAAAACAGTAGTAAATTGTAAGTATCGCCTTAACTTGGAAACAATTTTTGAAGTTCCATTCCATTGCATCAAGGATCGTTATCTAAGTCTTCTAAATGAGCGAAATCGTATCTGTCAATCGTATCTACCCTTTCGTCATGACTCAGTTACGCCGAGCTACAGGTAAAAGTATTTAAGGCTACTCATTTCATTTTCTTATGATTCGTTTGATATTGACACAATGTTTCCACATTTTACATCGTCCGCTCAGAGAGAGAAAAACGGCAGGAGCTTCCTTGAAAAGTTCAACGCCGCGTTCGATAAGCTAATGTCAAGCGATGGATGTACGAAGGTGCTTCGTTGGCAAGTGTTATCACGAATGGAAATAATACAGTCCCTAAGAAATCATTTGACTCAACTCAGACCGACTCACCCGAGTCTGTTGACACATTCGAAAAAGTACTAATTGATGTATTCTCCCAAACAAACCCTAAGGTATCAACTCCGATTGTTCGACCTGTAATGATCGATGTTGGAGTTGATAGCAGCGTGCAGATGGTAAATAGCTCAAACAATAGGATTAATTTTACACCGCTGAATGCATGTGGATGGCGCCACAAGGATTACGGTCATGTTTACAATTATTG
>NW_020189181.1:0-723 GCF_900000015.1 Plasmopara halstedii
TCACGAACGAAATCTACGATAGTTTCACTGTTCAATCTTACAAAAACAAAGATGGGAAGAACCGCAAAATGAATGTTGATATTGACGTGACGCAGTATGTTGGAAAGATTCTTCGGTAATAACGCAACGATTTCAAGAATCATCTTGGTTTGAGGCTCAAAAGAACTCGACACATCCGAGCTCGATACGCACATTTTGCAGAGACGACTAATGAAAAGCCAATTGGCACCGTTTATCAGAGGGAAAATTAGCTACGAAAACACATTTAAATTCAATACTACAAGAAATGCTGAATCTAATGAAATATTAGTAACGGCGACATAGATACGTAAGTTGAATCCTTGGTGCCGCATTTCATTCTTCGAGTGTCTAAAACGCCGTTAGCGACTACATTGAAGTATCTGAACTTGCTGTTAATTATCCACGCTTTGCGTCGCCACTGCGACTACACAATAAAATATTGCGAAAACATTTTACAAGCTTTAAACATCAATCTTGCCTAACATGATTAGCGCTTAATTCATGAGTGGTATAGTATCAGATAATCTATTGCAATCGATGTTTTTTGTATCTGTCGTGTATTGGCACAAGTACTTTTCGTCTTTCTATATGTAAAGCCTAGAATTTGCTGAAGATCTAACATGTCAATGTATTCATTAGGGATGATGGTATTTTTCTACGACTTGGTAACACACCAAGAATTTAAATTGGTGCGCCTTCTTC
>NW_020189182.1:0-618 GCF_900000015.1 Plasmopara halstedii
GCATGCGCACGAACAAACTGTACGCCAATGCAGACAAGTGCATCTTTGGCGCAGAAGGGATTCCCTTTTTAGGGTGCTTCATTGGAATGCGTGGCCTTCGAGCGGATCCCGCTAAGGTCAAGACATTGTAGACTGGCCGGTTCCAAAGGACCAGAAGGACTTGCGTAAGTGGCTTGGTCTCGCAAACTACTTACACAAGTACAGCGTAAATTACGCAGAAATGATCCAGCCATTATCCAATCTCCTTTCAAAGGATGCGGAATGGTACTGGAACGCTGAATATCAGAAGGCTTTTGACGGAATCAAAGACAGCCTCCTGCATGCACCAATACTGGCACTGCCAGACCCTGATCGCTATTTCAGCGTCGTCTGTAACGCTTCGGACTTTGCCATCGGCTGTGACTGCTGCAAGCAGACGCCGAGGGGCGAGATCGGGTGATCGCGTCCGAATCTCGACAGCCCAAAGCTGCAGAGAAGAATTACCCAGTTCATGACGAGGAGCTACTTGCGATGAAGAATGCACTCGTCAAGTTCAGGGTCCACCTGCTCAACTCCAAGCGGTTTGTGATCTATACAGATCATGCGTCACTACGCACTGCGACTCAGTCGCCCCACCTC
>NW_020189183.1:0-949 GCF_900000015.1 Plasmopara halstedii
TGTCTCTTCACTATGGTCAAATAATGACACATGTAATAGCGGCTGAACTGGATCATCACCCTTGCAACTCGATATTTCATCTCATGACAAACACATTTGTAAGCTCACTTTTGCGATTTTACTTGCATCGTCGTAATAGCAATCACATCATGCAACCATGCCACTCCATGATACGTGACACTACCAAATACGCTGTTCCAAATCCAATCAGAATAGTTTAGCATTTGTTGCCTAATATTTTGCTAGATATATCACGACCAAGATTTTTCCAGCTCCTGCTCGTTAATGCATTTTGGGCATCATATCTATTACAACCTTTCGTAAAATGTGTCTTCATTTTTTTGCTGTTACTATTGCCAAACTCCAGTCTTGCCTGTATCTGCGCTGCCGGCTTACACACAACCCGAAGAAAAGCTTTCCTAGGAATCGATGGTATCAGACACACCTTTGAGCCGCTCGTGCAGCCCAAGTGAGAAAACGTGCGTTGTTGTGATCTGACATCTTCCGTCGGCGAGAACTCACGGACCACAAGTCTACTCGCAATCTGAGTTGCTTCTCGATACAGAGAGCGCAACCATTGCAACTGCGTTCTAAGTACCATAGACGAAAGAGTGACGTCAAAGTATCTTTGTAAAAAGTCCGACTCACTCGGTCACATGGCCTTATCGCTCATGAAGTCGACTAAAGAGCGCAACCCGGAAACCCTCGATATGTGCAATCGGAATTCACGTTGGGGTTCGGGACACATCTCAAAACAGCGACTGTGAGCGTTGACGGTGAGAGTCTGTGGTGTTTGTTCATAGTGGAGCTCTGGGTCAGAGTAAAGTCAAATGGGTTGGTTAAGACCATAGCAGACACGCTGTATCGTCGGAAGGTCATGCCATGTGATCACCCACCGGGTTTTATACCACCAGACCCACGTCATTTTCCACCAGGTTGAGATCAACTC
>NW_020189184.1:0-7646 GCF_900000015.1 Plasmopara halstedii
ATGTTAAAAGTTTAGATTTTCCTAAATATACTAAATATATAGTAAAATCTAAATACATCCATAACTACTGGCTACCTAGCTCCGTCCCGTATTCTTGTTGGGTGTGTGGTCACATTATGTCCATCTCGTGTGACACGCACCCCACCCCCGTTATCAGGGTTCGTGTAACCCCGTTACTCTTGATATATATATCAGGACACAATATTTTATAAGTAAAACCTCTAGGAGCCCTCGGGGTGTTCTGCATGTAGTTAGGAACCAAAACTTAATTGAATTCAGCTGCAAATTTACCTTTAAGGTGTTAAAACGTTCATCTTTCCTCCATGTCGGGACTTTCCTTCTCCCTCCACGCCCGGAGTCGCTTCATCATCGCACAAGCGTGTGTGCTGTTTTTTTTTTACATCACCCTGTTAGATTAACCAGCTGTCTCGTTACGTCATTGGTAGCCGTCGTCATCGCAAAAACTTGAAGGTTATAAGTCTGACGGATCACGATGAAGTAAGATCACACGCACTCTTTCAAAGAGGTTGCTTTACCGTGAGGCTTGATCTTCATGCTTAGTTGTCAGCAGCTCTATGGACGAAAGCTGCTCAACACCAAGCAGAGAATTACCGTTTTCGTGACGAAGTTTACTGCCGTGGCATCGAGTGGCTCGACTCACGGTTTCAATGACGCGTTTGTACTCGTTCACGATCTCCGTCACCGAACTACAGTCAGCCTCGTTCGTATAATTTGTGCGATAAGATGAATCTTCTTGAGCAAGCCGACGTAGAACGTTGTATGGATGGATACGGATCCAACTCGGTAGTTCCAATGTATATGCATTTCCTGCATATTCCAAGATCTTAAAGAGACTGATTTATTGGGAAGGAGAGTGTAAGATCCTAGACCAGAGACGGCAGCGTCAGCCATGTTCTTGGTACTGACTAGTATCACCTTCTGGTAATTCATGTGTGTTTTCACGACATGTGTATCAGCATTAGATGTAAACCTTGCGCTTCAGCCATGGCATCACGTGTGCGTGATACAACATTTGCTCTTCCGGTCACGAACTTGTCAGTGCTTTGACAAATCTGACGTTTATCAGATGTAGCGAGTGTTGTGAAGTAAACGCTTGCCGTGTCTCTCCCTCACCAGAATCTTGCTTGTCTTCCATGAGACAAAGAGGCAATGCTGGATAGCAAAGGCAATTAATGTAAAATGGCTTGAAGCCAGTGATACATGGACTGCATTGTTGATGGCAAATTCGGCAATCGGAAGCATATCACTCCATGTCGTCGGTGACGATGCACAAAAACTGCGTAGAATGTCTTTTAAAACGCGATTCGTGCATTCAGTTTGATACCGGTCTCGAGATGATATTTTGTGGTCATCTTTAGGCGATGCCAGATAGACGCAATGAGCTCGTCCAAAAGTCCGCTATAAAGCGCGTATCACGATCGAATAATTCATGATGTCGAAAGGCATGAGCGACAAATAATCGAGCGCTCTGCTCCCAGTAACAAAACCAACCGTTGGTGCGGGGTGCGTTGTCCTGCTTAATCAGTCTACAAAGACCAAAAACCATTATGCCCTGCGGCATCAGGGGGTAACTCATAGAAGATATCCAAACTGACGGACCGCTAGCAATCTGCTGGTACTGACAGACTCTGCAATGGAGCCTGACTATGTGGGGAGAGCTTGACATACGTCACACGAGCTGTTAACCCAAGCATATATTTTGGGCCATCAAATGTGGTGTGCAAGCGCTGCATAAGTCTTTTCTCGACCGACAAGACCTGCGATAGGCGTATCTTGTGCGTCATACGCCAACTTGTGCTTCAAGTTTTCGTTGTCGGGTACGACGACCCGAGAGTCATCTGTATCATATACATGGTGGTAAAATAACCGTCTTCAAGGGAGTATCGATGTAATCGACCGCAAACTCGCGGTGATCATAACAACAAGACCACACTATCCTTAGCGGTTTACCACTTAAAGATTTCAGCACACACTAGGTCGTTTGGATACATTTGTCGTATCATATCGAACACGCTGGAAGCAGCTTGCGAACTCACAGATAATTTGTAATCGGGACGCCGAGAAACGGCATCCGCCAATATATTCAATTTGCTTGGCTTGTAAAGTTGAATTTTGCAAAGAACGTCAATCAATGGGTCATCCCTTGTGACAAATGTGGCGTTTGCGTCACTGTATGCAACCATGCATGGTCGATATAAATGACGAATGGTTTAGAATCAAAGAGGTGAGCACTAAACTTCACCAAATCATATTTCATTGCTAACAGTTCCTTATCGTAAAGGGGGTAATTACGTTCAGCTACCTTCAGCTGCCTCATATCCATTGACATTTTGCTGCAGCAACGCCGCAAAGTTAAATTCGTCGCGCGCAACACTCTATGGTAAATCGTCATTTGGTAATGCCAAAATAGGCGCTGCCTGCAAGCTGAGCTTCATATCGTCGAAGGCGACTGCACAATCATTTGTCCATAACTACTCTTTGTCTTGCCTTTACAAGTCCAATAACAGGCATGCCATATCGTCATGATTCGTGGTATACCGGTGGAGATAGCTAACCAAGCTTGACCATTTCTTCAGATCCTTCTGGTTGTCGGCTATCCTGAGATCGCTTTGATCTTCCTTGTGTCTACCCGAACATCGTGGACGCCGACAAAACAGCCCAAAACTGGTACTTGTATGACACCGAATATACATTTATTAATGTTGGCAAAGAGCTGATGCTTTGCCATACACGCCAATACCTGTTACAGGTGCCCAAAATATTTTTTTCGATAGAACGGCGTGTTTCGGATTTCGACTGGACAAAAATACCGTCGAAGTACGTCGACGTGAACGATCGCAACGGACGGAATAAGTGCGTAACGAAACAGGGAAACGTCGCTGGCACATTGGAGAGTCGTTGTGGCATCACAAGGCAATCCCACAACATACCGCTAGGTGTACTCACTGCCATTGGAGGATCCATTAAAATTTGTTAGCGATCATCAGCTATGCCTAGTACGCTAAAGTGTTTTGAGCCAGTCATCTGGTCGATGGTGGCATCCTTGCGAGGAATAGGGGTATGTACTGATACAGTTTTGACGTACAGCTTGTCGTACACGTGTACAATTCGCCACTTGCCATTGGGTTTGCAAACGCAAAATGTCGGCGCGCTGTGGGGAGATTTACTCTATCTCACCCACCCCTGTTGCTGTTTTGCAGCAAAGAACAAGACTCTGAACTCGGATTGCTCAGCTGGCAATGGACATTGACACATATCTTGCACCTGGCTTGATCTCTTGATCTCGTGTCGTATTTCACGATGTGGCGGGAGGCCGCTTGGGTGTTTCGAACTCAAACACGTTGACGTGTACTTGGACACAAGAGCGAAATAAGGATTACACGGATTCTTCAGAATTACGCTGCGACTCAAATCGCTGTCAAAATCTTCGACGACACTTGGACCCAGTACGGAGGACGTATTTACCTCTTCTGCTGCTGCGCTTGCACGACGAATCATAATGACTTCGACGAGTGCGCCATTCGTGGTATCTTCAAATTACCCGACCAGATTAAATGACCCCGCTGTCATAAATAATCAGCTCTCACAGCCCTGAAGGTTAGGTCCTTCGAGGGTAAGGATGGAGAGAATCCCCTGCTCTGAGTAAGAGAAGCCGAGATGGCTATGACATCTGCCATGCTCCAGAACGAGCAACAGCGCATGGCTCTAGCAATCTCCAAGCTCGGGGGCCGAACGCAAGAATAGGCACTAAAGTGCGGTGCTTTGGCTGAAGCTGCGTTCTCCTCCTGGAAGGAGCTGAAGCATCAGCTTTTGCGAATGTTCTCGCCGCCTAACCAGGCATATCGCGTGCGATCGTGTTTGTTTGACGCCCGATAGGGCAAGAAGGAGTTGGTGGACTTTGTCGAAAAATTGCGCACTCTCATTACCGAGATGGCAGCCAATCCTCTCCCCGAGGCGGCTGCAGTGACCGTTTGAATGGAGGGCCTCTGCACTGGCATGGTCAAAGTGGAAGTCTTTCATGTGCATCCGTCTTCTTTTAAAGAATCGCAAAATTTAGCATTGAATACCGAACT
Source organism: Plasmopara halstedii (assembly GCF_900000015.1). Taxonomy (NCBI): domain Eukaryota; phylum Oomycota; class Peronosporomycetes; order Peronosporales; family Peronosporaceae; genus Plasmopara; species Plasmopara halstedii. Next base: position 4,095 of record NW_020189184.1, read on the forward strand.
CATTTCTAAGTCGGCGCGACTTGGTTGGAAGCACACCTTCAGAGCTCGTCGAATGGGCCTGAGCCAATGGACCTCGGCTATGCTGAAGAAGAGAAGGGAGAGCTTCGAGGTACCGAGCAGCGTTTAACACCCGACGGTGTTTTGTCTGTGGTGACACCCGTCACCTTCAGACTGGTTGTCCCCTGTGCAAGGCGCGTAAAAGTTCATCAAACGACGTTCCGCTACTAACTAGCACGGAAAAACGAGAAAACCCAGTAGGCGCGGGGCGCCCAACTGGGGAAGAACTGAGATCTGTCGTGCCTCAAAGAAGTAGAGGGCAGCACGGCCCAGCCCCGAAGAGCTCAGTGCTCTTGTACACGGAACATGTATGCAAGCCGGGCTTGCTGGTCGTATAAGCGAACGTGAAGGGCTTTGAAAAGCCACAGAAGACCCTGATCGATTCCGGGGCGTTGGGCAATTATGATTGACGCACCACGATTGAAGGAAGTCAGCCATATGCTAAGGCGCTGAAAGCGCGGTTGAGTACGCCGTAATTGTTCGCTTAGCGACAGGTACTTGTGTCATTGTGTCGAGGGTCCCTGTGGACATCTGCGTCAAGTTTCTTGACTTTAATAGCGTGGAACGCTTTTAGTCTTATACTTGGATGCAAGGTATGACCTTATCCTTGGTGTGGCGTGGTTAGAACACCATGAGCCATAAATTTATTGGAGTTCGAAGACCTCGGGCGCTACGCACAGGTCTCCTAGTAGAGCTTTGGTAAGCCATGAACTCACCTCGGCTAGGAAGCAGAAGCGCTATTGGCGCGGGCGCTGAACCAGAACGGTCAATGTGCTCGATATCGGAGTATGCGAATTGTCGAACACCAAAGGTGTTTCGGACAGGAGTCCCGAGCATGGCTCGCCTGCTGAACGTGGAGTGGTACGTAACCCACTGAGCGCTGCTCATGTATTGGAGCAGCCGCTGCAAGCCAAGATTGGCATGGTCGGTCAAGGGATGAGGCATCGAGGGCAAAGCCCTAGTGATGCACGTGGAGTGGCACGTAACCCCCTGAGCACTGTTCGTGTTACAAAGCAGTTGCTGCATGCCAAGAGTGGCTTCATCGGACGAGGTCCGAAGCATCAATTACGAGGCCTCAGTGATGCGCGTGGAGTTGCACGACTGAGCACTGCTCACGTTCCAAAGCAGATGCTGCATACCATGCGTGATATGGTCGGACGAGGTCCGAGGCATCTTGGTCGAGGCCCTTCTGATGCGCGTGGAGTGGCGCGTAATCCATTGTACACTACTCTAATTTTAGAGCAGATGCTGCATGCCAAGAGTGGCATGGTCGGACGAGGTTCGAGGCATCCTGGGCTAGGTTCTTCTGATGCGCGTGGAGTGGCACGTTATCCACTGGACGAAGACTGCAGAAAAGGCAGCTCTTCGTCGAATGTTGTTAATAACATCAAAGCTCCGATGAAGCAAGGAGTGGGGACACTGGACGACGCCGAGTGCGTGTTCCCACTGGTCTCGATGAGATGATATCTGCAAAACGAAGGGCGTCGACCCTGACTCAGGACGTGTCTACCGTAGGCGGTAGCGTACAGCCATAGACTCTTGTCAACGGTAGACTAGAGAGAAAGACGGAGACGGCACCCTCAAGGATGTCCCGCGGTGGATGCTCTTCTCTAGCTAGATGAAATGTCCTTCGAAGAGTTTGGCAGTGCCTTGGGGCAGGCGATTTAGCCGAAGTGGTCATTGTAAGACCAAACGAGGAGATGAAATTGTCGTCCCTTCTGGATGAAGCTGTTCTGGAGGACACCAAGAGAGTGCTGAACACACGAACTGGATCGTCGATCCTAAAGGATCGCTCGGATCTGTACTATCCTTTGAAAAGGAAATTTCAAGAAATCGTCTCTAAAGACCCGCCGTCGGTCCTACATCCGGACCGAGGTGTGAGTCATGAGATTGACCTGGTTCCGGGAACCAAATACTGCGTAACACGCTAATACCCCTGCCCAAAGAGCAGTGAGACACCATTGTCGTCTTTTCCGTGAGAAGCACGACGCAGGAATGGTGTGTGAGAGCAAGTCTCCCCATTCGACACCCAAGGTTTGTCCCCGGAAGCCGAACGGCAAGTGGCGTATCGTTCACACTCATAATAAGCTAAATACTACCACCATCTTAACACAGACTCCGACTTCTAGAAAAAAATTCATCAGAACAGTATGGTTGGCTGTACAAAGTACAGGCACTCGACTTGGTCGATTGCTCATGAGAGCGAGTGATATTCCGCAGACAACGGTGAGTAATCCAAGCGGGATGCCCCGGGAGTGGCTGGTGATGCCACAAGGGCTGTCAAATGCACCAGCAACATCTAATCGTTTTGTGATGCAATTGTTTAGGCCCCATTAGGCGTATGCACAAACATACTTCAACGACATCTTTGTCCACAGGCGTGCGGGGTATCGGAGGAGAGATGAGGAAAACCACATCGCATATTTGAGAGCGGTGCTCTAGTGCATGCGCACGAATAAGCTGTATGCCAATGCCGATAGGTGCATCTTCGACGCGAAAGAAATCCACTTTTTAGGGTGCTTCGTTGTGAAGCGTGGCCTTCGAGTGAATTTCGCTAAGGTCAAGGCCACTGTGGACTGACCGGTTTCAAAAAAGCCAAAAGGAGTTGCGCAAGTGGCTTGGCTTCGCCAACTACTTGCCCAAGTATAGCGCAAATTATGCGGAAATGGCACGGGGCGAGATCGGGCGATCGCGTTCAAATCTCGCCAGCTTAAGGCTGCGGAGAGGACATACCTAGTCCACGACAAGGAACTACTTGTGATGAAGTATACTCTTGTCAAGTTCAAGGCGCACCTGCTTGGCTCAAGGTCGTTTGTGACCTTAACAGAGTAACTGAGTCGCCTCACCTCTCGCAGAGGATGACCAGGTGGCTCTCAGTCTATGCAGAATATAACTTCGAGGTGTAGTAGAAACCAGAAAAGCAGAATGCTTTGGCTGATGCGTTGTCACGCAGTCCGGATATCACGAAGGTGACGTCGTCAGTGCCGGAGTTGATCCGCGCCGCATCGCGGGTAATAGTATGTATGTAGCGCTGCTACAGGCTCTCGGGAGCAAGGGGTTTGGAAACTCGGACAAGAAATTGTCGGCGCGTTTGCGCGCATGGATACACCGATATTTGCTGAGTAACGGGTTTCTGTATTATAGCACCGATTTGATGGATACATCACGAATTGTGGTATCTCGCGATGAGCATTTGAAATACCGCATCATATATGAGGCCCACGATACCCCACTCAAATATCATCTTTTCGTCGTGAGAAGACGTACAGCTCAGTGAGTTGCCACTATTTGTGACCCAAGCCGTACAAGTGGACGAGCACATGTGTGCGCACGTGTGAGACATGTCAGAGGGCGAAACCCCTCTCGTCGCTGCCCAGTTCACTGGTACCCTCCGGGTGTTTGCAGCCCATGAGTATGGACTTTGTGTTTGATCTGCCGAAGGACTCAGCGGGCAACACGGGTGTGGTAGTCTTTGTGGACCGTTTGAGCAAGATG
>NW_020189185.1:0-320 GCF_900000015.1 Plasmopara halstedii
TCTCCGCTGGTCAAGATCATTGTAGAACATTCAGATAAAAAAACTACCCGATAAAAGATCCTATCGACGTTTCGAAACAAATCACGTGTACCTGATCGAAGTTTCGTTTCGCAAAGATGTTTACGCGTTTGCCACATTCCATTTGCCTTATTGCAATTAATTTTCGTTATAGATTATAATCGCATTAATACAAAGACTCATATCAGTTGTTCGTTTACGTAAATATGTCGTAGAGTTTGCAAGAAACACAGCCTGCATACATCGCGAATTTTAATACTGTGTACTCTACATGTAGTCGTTATTTTAAAAAGATTTACAAG
>NW_020189186.1:0-1657 GCF_900000015.1 Plasmopara halstedii
TTTCGAACCAATAAACTTTATAGTAATCTAATTCTCATTATAAATATATTAGATCTTGGTATACTTATTAAAAATACTTCAATACTGTGTTCTTGTGTATGTGTATGGTGAGATAAACAACCAAAGATTTTAATGACATCAAATTCATATTTATACTATACCAAACATCATATTTTAAGCACATGTCTAGAAAGTTTGATCTAATCAAGCTCCGAGATGGAAGAAGACCTGCAATCAAAAGGCATAGCTTGTTGATATCGATATTGCGTATTAGCGTTCATTTGACTCGTAAACTGGTACACAGATTCTGATTTCATCTGCAATTGTTGCATTCTCCGAATCAAATCTGCTTGGGAGCAATCCACATACACTGGATCTTCACTTGCATACTGTGGTTGATGTTGTAGTCGAGATCGATACGTAGTCACTTCAAAACACGACTCATCGAAATTGCTGTCCCGATCTTGTTGAGATGGAATTGTCGAGGCAAAGGATGACTCGAGATCGAAACCGTTTGATGTTTCCAAAATAGTTGTCGAACTCTTTTCTATCCTACATGCCATCGCTTCAGGTTTCACAGTGTCAATGAGCTGTACTGCCGAACAGCTTCTTGAAACATTAGTACCGGTTGCTCCAAGCTCTACGAATCGATCACATCTTCGAACATTTACGTTATCGGTGGTACCCAGAGTCCCAATATATTTTCCGAAATCGATATTTTCAGCTTTGGACGATGATGACGTTGGCTTAGTCCGTTGATCCATGGTCAAAATACTTTCTTCTTTAGTCGACATTGTTTCATTCAGACTATATCCCGCTTCTACGTCCCGACGCGCCATGTTACGAGCATCCATATGACTAGCGTTCATCTTGCAGTTCTTACATAATGTGGCCGGTAGACACTGAACTTGACCATTAACATATTGGTTTTCGCTTCCGATCTTGCTTTGAGTGATGCTATGTGATGAATAATTGCGTCTGATCATACCGAGGTCATGACTGACACGACACCGTGAACAGACATTAATGAGACACAGATCGCACGACGCCACGCTGGTCAGAACATTAAATTTGCGATCGCAAATTCCACAGCGTTTCAAGGAACGCTTAGAATCTAGATGTCTTTGACGAAAGTCTTGCGCAGCATTTGGGAAGTTAAGCAGCCAGCTTAGTTTTTTGTTTTGACCGCATGTTGTTGCCTCTGTGATACCAGCCAGCATCAATGTGGTCATCATATTAGTGGCTTGATAGTCCTGCATCTTGCCTTTGAAGTCTGCGAATCCCCGAGAAAAAACGTCGATTCTACAAGTGTTCTCTCGGGTTGGTACAAACAGCGTACAAGTCGAGATCCAACCTCGAGTTATGCCGCTACTGGAGTCTTTCAAACATTCTTCCAACTCAACCGACTGATAAAGATGATAACCTATCTCCTGGATCTTTGTTGCTGAAACTCTGTGCTGCACAACACCAGAAGCCACCAAAAGAACGAACTCGCGATGGTGTCGAGAGCTTGTCTTGACTCGAGAAGGTTCCCCACGTACAAGCCACTGAACTCCAAGAAATCGAAAGGGTTTATCATTACTTGGCATTTGTAAACAGCTAATCATGGCAGTGTCAAGCATGTCTGTGTCCGTCATATACCGTAAACGAAGCTGTA
>NW_020189187.1:0-320 GCF_900000015.1 Plasmopara halstedii
TCTCCACTCATGGGTTGCAAAACCATACAATTCGGTTGCAGCTGCAGGACAGAATCGGATCCTCATCCGCGCTTATGAATTAATCCGTGAGAGTGAACTTGTTATTAAGTCTCGCAAACCAACTCTTTCGGAAGTCGATATTATACTGGAAACACTGCGTAGGCATTCGAAAGATGAATTGATGTGGGCCCGCTTTCTGTACAAGCTAAAACAGGATACAACTGTAAATGTTGTAGTTTCCGAGGTGTTTGACATTCTTCTACAGACAAAAAAGTCAGCACACACACCCAGTGTTTGTATCGCCGCTCTGACAGGTCCGT
>NW_020189188.1:0-308 GCF_900000015.1 Plasmopara halstedii
GAGCAAAATTTACACACCAACTGTTACTAAGATCAAATATTGCTGCGCAATTTTAGCATTCTCCTTGTAGTTAGAGGAAGGTTTGCTTTCGACACACAAGTTTTTGTCCGAATGACACATCAACGTATACAAATGCATCAATTAATCAGATTACCACTGATTAGCAACGATCATTCTGCCGTCCGTACCCCACAAATTACCTTGGGCTCACAAATCGAAAACCTCACAATAAAACTCAAATTATTCCCTTGTTATAGTGTGAACGTTCTCCGCTACTTTCCGGATCTTGGAATTTGTACGATCGTTGT
>NW_020189189.1:0-308 GCF_900000015.1 Plasmopara halstedii
ACGCAACGAATAAGGGGTTCCGTGTTGATAAGTATAGTAAGAGCATCATTACGTATCAACAGACCAAGATTGGATTGAATTTCTACTACGACAAGAGAAAGGTTCTCGAGGACGGTATATCGACTGAGCCTTAGATATTTAGATATTACTATATAGATGAATCATGGACACTCTACTATCTACACTCTACAACGACCCAGCAACAGGATTCATCAGTGCTCGGAAGCTCTACGAGAAAGCTACAGCAATAGATTCATCTATCCGCCTAAAGGACGTGAAGGACTGGTATGCACAGCAGATAGAAATCC
>NW_020189190.1:0-574 GCF_900000015.1 Plasmopara halstedii
CATCATTGGATTATCCGGATATGCATCTAGCCAAGTGGAGGTGTAAGTGATCCATTTCAAAAACCCGATGTCGATTGATGTAATCTTGACCGTAGTCGTTTCAGCATCGAGAATAGGATTCTGCAGAGAGGTAGCATGGCTTACTCCAGAAATTTCCAGATTCTTTGCCGCTTTGCGCGGGTTGTGCAATAATTCGCTATTTGTTTCTACTCTTGGAAATTTCGTCGTTTCAACCAGATCAGCTGGGTCTATCGAAGCATCAAGCCATTCTTTTATGCCATGAGGAACCTTTAAAAAGTCAAGTAATTCTTTTGTGTCCTTTGCCACTGCAATCTTTTGTACATCATCCATCAACTTTGCAAACTCACTGGACATGAACGTCTTCATCACATCCTTATCCAGGGACATTGGACTCAGCACGTAAAGAAACTTCAGTACGGTGTAGGGAATATTAGAAGCACGATCCAACTTTTTCTCCTTTTCACAGAAATATATCACATAATCCAGCCACGCGAGAAACAGGGACTTGTTTGACTCCTCCAAAACGACCTCGTTTTCAAGGTCCAGAATTCTG
>NW_020189191.1:0-386 GCF_900000015.1 Plasmopara halstedii
AAACGAATATGACTTGATATCGCAGCTGCTGATAGCATGATGAATGTCTATGTGCATTTAACGTTGCGCGCGATGGATGCGTCTGAATTGATCAAAATCGCTGTAGCTCGTATAGAAGCGCTGAAACGAATATGACTTAATATCGAAGCTGCTGACAACGTGACGAATGTTCAAGTGCGTTTATAGCTACCGACGCGTAAAATAGATGCGCCTAAGCTGATCAGAATTGCTGTAGAACGTATAGAAGCGATCAAACGTATGTGACTTGATATCGAAGATGCAGACAGCACGATGAATGTCTTAATGCGTTGAGAGTTGCTGCCGTGCTAAATCGATGCATCTGAATTGATCAAAACCGCTGTAGTTCATATGGAAGCGTTGAAACG
>NW_020189192.1:0-833 GCF_900000015.1 Plasmopara halstedii
GACTGCCAGCATCCAGTGGGTACCGGTAAGCTGACCAGCGGCGCAGCCGCATTTGGAGACGGTTTTACCCGTTGACACGTCTAACAGGGCGCACATATGTGCTCGTCCATCTGTACAGCTTGGGCCACCAATAGTGGTGACTCACAGAGTTGTACGTTTTCTCACGACCGAGATGACCACTGAATGGCGTGTCGTGAGCCTCAAAGAGGATGCGATATTTTAAATCCTCATCATGAGGAACCACAATTTGTGGTGTATTCGTTGAATCGGTGCTATAATATGGCAAGCCGTTATCCAACGAATATCAGTGCACTCGTGCACGCACTCTTGGTGACAAATTCATGTCCGAGTCTCCAAACTCCTTGCTCTCGAGAGCCCGTAGCAACGCTACACACATCCCATCACCCGCATACGCGGTGCAGATCAAATCTGTCACAGACGACGTTACAGTTGTAACATGAGCAAGCTCATAGTCTGTTCTGCGTGATTGCTTTCCCGGCTTATACTTCACCTCGAAGTTATATTCCGCAAGGAAGGATAGCCATCTAAAGCAAGCTCATAGTCTGGTCTGCGTGACAACGCGTCAGCCAAAGCATTCTGCTTTCCCGGCTTATACTTCACCTCGAAGTTATATCCTGCAAAGAAGAATAGCTATCTAGCCATCCTCTGCGAGAAGTGCGGCGACTGAGTCGCAGTGCGTAGTGACGCATGATCTCTATAGATCACAAACGGCTTGGAGCCGAGCAGGTGGAACCTTGACTTGACAAGTGCATATTTCATCGCAAGTAGCTCCTTGTCATAAACTGGGTAGTTCTTCTCTGCAGCTTTGAGCT
>NW_020189192.1:843-985 GCF_900000015.1 Plasmopara halstedii
AAAATTCGAACGTGATCACCCAATCTCGCCCCTCGGCGTCTGCTTGCAGCAGTGCACAGCCGATGGCGAAGTCCAAAGCGTCACAGACGACGCAGAAAGGACGATCAGGGTCTGGCAGCGCCAGTATTGGTGCATGCAGGAG
>NW_020189193.1:0-521 GCF_900000015.1 Plasmopara halstedii
ATACGTTTGTGATACTTCCAGACATGCTACAGCTGTCCTGATTGAGCCAGACGCATCCATTCAACGCGGAAGCAATAGTAAACGCACTCAAATGTTCGTCAGGTTGAGAGCAGGCTAGATATCATGTCACAAACGTTTGTGATACTTCCGGTCATGCTACAGCTATCCTGATTGAGCTAGACGCATCCATTCAACGCGGCAGCAACCGTTAACGCATTCAAACGTTCGTCACGGTGTCAGCAGGTTAGATATCATGTCACACACGTTTGTGATACTTCCAGACATGCTACCGCGTTCCTGATTGAGCCAGACGCATCTATTAAACGCGGCAGCTGCCATTAACGCACAGAAACGATCATCACGGTGTCAGCAGGTTGGATATCATGTCACATACGTTTGTGATACTTCCAGACATGCTATAGCTCTCCTCACTTAGCCAGACGTATCCAATCAACGCGGCACAAACCGTTAACGCACTCAAATGTTCGTCACGTTGTCAGCAGGTTAGATATCATGTCACA
>NW_020189194.1:0-326 GCF_900000015.1 Plasmopara halstedii
CAGCCTTCGGCGCGCCAAGCGACACGGCACCCACGCCCAAGTGGGCCACCAGCGCCTCATCGTTCGGTGCCGGATGACAACGCCTTCGAAGAAAGCATTGCAAGGTTTAACGACCCGACGGCTTCCGAAGAAGAGCGCTGTCAAAAAGCGCTTGCGCCACTCCCACCGCCTGTCGATGCAAAGAATTGCACCCGTATGTGGATCCCAGCTGCTCGATTAACAGCTGAGCGTAACATAGACGAGCTATGTGTATCCTTAAAGGCGGACTATCAGCCGAAACTATGGCGAAAGTACTTACACTTGGGTTGCGTGCGGGACTTTGTTCG
>NW_020189195.1:0-310 GCF_900000015.1 Plasmopara halstedii
CCCTGCCACTGGGGGCGTTGCCACTGTTGCATACACAGCTCACCAACCCGTGAGCGCAACAGCGCTAACAACATGTTGGGGTGGAGCAAACGAGCATGGTGTGCAGGAATCCACGCAACCGTCTGACCAGAACAGCGTTGCAGCCAGTGGTCTTTGTGAAATACGCTTGGAGCGGTACACATGAGCATCAGCTCGAAGAAAGCCAATGCCCTGGTAGCTGACACGAGTCGCGATAATTCAGGTGAGGTATTCCACAGCGACGCCACACATGCGGCTTGATCTCCACGCTTGGACGGCAGCTTGGAGCCAA
>NW_020189196.1:0-2260 GCF_900000015.1 Plasmopara halstedii
TCCTCATTACGAAGTTATATTCTTCTCGTTATGACCAGTGATTAAGTCGTCTAAATCATTTTTTTGCGAACGTGCACATCAGTAGAATACGTTGTCTTTTGAAGGGTTTGGATAGTACCGGGACCTTTTTTGTCCGACTCACCTCTTTCGTGAACGGGGTGGGTGTCGCGTCAGTCGCACTTTCAATATTGAGCAAAAAATAGAGGACCCGATACGCTTTGTGGAGTACTTCACTACTTAACTAAGCGTGTCTGTCCTACTAGCATACTTACATCAAATACATCTTTTGGTACCCTATTACGACTCAACGAGTCTTTCAAAGAGATGCAGTTATTTTGGCTAGCAGCCGTACGGTCATATTCAGCGAATTGCAACTTCCCAGGTATTGCCCTGACCCCTCCGTCCGCTATAAGATGAGCGGCGGATCAGTTTGCAGAAGAGGGTGAACTCTGTACTCTCCACCTCTCCTTTGCATGAACTAATACTCCGTGCCCGCTCCCTACGACAAAAAATCATGTGGCATCCCGACACAAAGCCCGTGACAATCTAACTCGTCAGCAATGGGATGGGTCTAACTTTGAGTGCCCAGCTTGCCCGTCTACAAATATGTAGACGTCAGAACAGACTTCATATCGTCGTCACAAAGTACATATATCAATTGATTTTGCGCGTCGAGCCATGGTGGAGCTCTCGCACGCCTACGTGTGGTGGCCTGCGCTAGAATTGAACACTAGACCAGCAACAAAAACTCGCTTCGCGTCGCTTTCTGACCTCACTGGCCACCGCATATCAGTTTTGAAGCAGCACTGCTTGAATGATTCTGTCCTTCCAGACTCACTGTATACTGGGTACTGAATGCTTCGTCGTCCACAGAGCGCTTGGTCTTCTTGTGAAATCAAAAATTTTGTGTAGTTTTTCCAACATTGCATGAAGCAGAAGAAGCAATCGTACTCTATGATAAATGCTAATGGTACAGCTCACCATTTTTTTCGCTAGCCCCAAAAGCCCTCTGATGTAGCATAAAATGCAGCTTGATTTCGATAACCGCGAACACTGCCTCTGAGACGAGTTACAGTGATGAATGAAATTTTGTTTCCACCACAATCAATCCGTGTTTTGACTGACATTCGCCGAATCATATTCCTTTTGCACCTTGTGGTACTCCGCTTCAGCGTTACTCCCAGGCATGGCGCCAAAACTCATTGAGATTGAATATGATATGTTTTATCAGAGCGCAGATGGCCTGAACAATTTGCGATTCTATTTTGATCGCAGCCTTCCTCTACCAAGACTAAGGCAATTTTGTGGCGGTGTTATAGAAGCTCGGGAAAATTAAACAATCAATGTTTAGTAAGATTGAGGCATCCTATCCGTTATATAACATAAAATGAATGAGTGGGAGCGCTTTAACACCACGTGTTCCTGAGTTCTCCAACCGCTGTCTATCATAAGCAAATGACCTAATTATGATCATTTCTTACGAACACCATCAGCTGCCATGTCTAATCTGGTTCCTCATCCCTTGAGCAAAATTTGTCAACATTTCACTGTGATGCGCAGATCGCTAAAATCTCGTAGGCTACCTTTAATTCATTCGTCAGATAAAACCTTAGCTGTATCATTACCGACACTCGATTCCTTAAAGTCTACCTAAGTTGCATTATCATCGAGTCTGGAATGCCCTCACTGGCTGCAGGATCGCTGGTAGCGACGAAATGATTCACCTACCTCCGATGGTCGGTCCACAACGAAAAACTGCCGGTATTACCAAATGTGTCGATTGGATAACGAAGGTAAAAATTTTAATTGATGGTCTGCCATCACCCCCCAAAATCAACAGAGTGACCAATAGCCCCGACGCATGCAGCTAGGGTTTGTACTGTTGACAGGTTTCACGTGTGCGCAAATTTGTGCTTACCCATTTGCATATATATATATATATATAACATCTAGCACGTTTTCTCTTCAAACTCTTGGCATACCCTGAACGTATCGCCGCATCAACTGGTGATTTCACCGTCGTCACTTACCAAGACATTAGAAAAAACGATTTGCCACCTCATCAAACGATTCGACTTATGCCTAGCCTTAAAAGTATACTCAGCAAAGAATGAGTTGTTTCTGTCAACTGCAAGTGAATAAGTAATTGTGTGCCACTTTGAAGTACTATCAGCTTGATCTCGTGTATCGCTCCAAGTTTTTAGTGATGTACACAGTAGTGGTTGCTTGTATCTCTAGCTTGATGAGACCGTAGCAGTAA
>NW_020189197.1:0-420 GCF_900000015.1 Plasmopara halstedii
GACGAAGCTTCGTCCTGAAGATAGCAGAGGCTGCATATGTAGGCAGGTTTTTAGAATTTTATAGTCCAGGTCCTCGACCTTAAAGCTTTCGACTTTGCCGCTTCCTTTTTCATCTGCATATTCTTTCTGCAGGTATTAGCTTTGAGCCATCGCATCGGGAACGTGTCGTAGGTCACTCAGATTGGTAGACAAGAAGTCATCGACTTCCTTACGGATGGCGAGGGGGCTGACATCAGCTAGCCGTTCGGCTATTCCTCCCCACCAAGCCCTGAGCCATGGGACGGCGGCGTCAACGGGAGACGCGTGGTTGAATTAGCCCGTTCACTTAAAACGGCGTGTAGCCTGTAGACAAATGCACTGTTTTGTTCAGTGCAAACTCTACGAGTGGCAACATGGCGCTCCAGCGCCTCGGCGTCTCAG
>NW_020189198.1:0-488 GCF_900000015.1 Plasmopara halstedii
CCGTCAAAACTTCACTTTTGAATCGGTAGGTCAAGCGATGCCGTGAGTGGCAAACTTTATGAGCTCGAATTTGGTCTTTATTCTTATTGTCGTAGATGCCAAGCGAGCGTCGACGAGAGTCTAATATATTTAATTTTATACCTCTTCGTTTGCGCTGCTTCTGTGCTGCCTTAACGCGTTCTTAGTTAGCGATGTACTGTTACGTCAGGTTACACGAACCCGTTATACACATCTCTTGTGACACACCCAAACAAGAATACGGTACGGGATGCATGTATTTAGATTTTACTATATATATTTATTTAGAAAATTCAACACTCTTAAAATTAGGATAAAAAGATAAATAAAAATAAGTTTCGATTGCCTTGGTTAAGGCTTTTTTTATTTTTAGAGGCAGCGGATTGCGATCCGCTGCACTAGTACTTTGTTTTTGTAAAGAACGAAAGGTCGGTGACCTAAAGACGCTTCCTCAAGCGCAAAGCTACGGC
>NW_020189199.1:0-355 GCF_900000015.1 Plasmopara halstedii
TCACGTTGCCAGGAGCTAAGATATCAAGTCACATACGTTTGTGACGCTTGCTGAGATGCTACGGCGTTCCTGAACACACCAGACGCATTTGTTTGACGCTGAGGCAACAGTTAATGCACTTAATTGTTTGTTACGAGAAGCTAAGATATCAAGTCACATACGTTTGTGACGCTTCCGGACAAGCTACGGCGTTCCATATCACACCAGACGCATTTGTTCGACGCGGTGGCACCAGTTAACGCACTCAAACATTCTTCATGTTACCTGGAGCTAAGATATCAAGTTACATACGTTTGTGTCGCTTCCAGACATCCTACAGCGTTCATGATTAAACCAGACGCATTCGTTTGACACG
>NW_020189200.1:0-1507 GCF_900000015.1 Plasmopara halstedii
GCGGTGCCGGGTTTTGAAAAGGTGTCATTGGTGGATACAAAGAGTGAGAAGTACTCGGCCTATTCGATTCAGAAAATGTTGCAGATAAAAGGATTGCCCTCACCTCAAACGGAGCAAATTCACGTGCTGGTGGTGGTTCCGAAGGATGAAAACGACCGCTCCGCAGCCATGGCTCTCGGCGTGGCACCCTCTTTGCCACCAACTACAATTCATCGACATCCCGAACGTCTTAAGCGATGGGCTGCGATTAACGAAATGATTCGACAGAAGAATCAAGAAGGAAACGAGAAGACGAGCACTCGAGACACCAACAAGAAGCGAAAGAACAGAGATATCGATAGCTCGATGCCGTATTCAAGCCTGTCGTGGACCGATCTTGAACCGATTCTGTCAATGGAGGACTTTAATCTCGAAGCGAGTGCTGTTCCTCAAAAAGTTGTGGAAGAGCTACGTGATCGGCTTATGCAAGTACGTAAACTGTATGGGGATGTTTACTCGGGAAAGGAAGCCAAGCGTCAAGTCTTTATTATGGCTATTATTGAAGCTGTATGCCTTATGCTTGGTGATGCCACGATTCTTGTTGAAGAGGATGTGAAAGGAAAGAACGTACATGTGCACGGTCGCTTCGAGTTTGTGCTGAAGCGTGGCAAGAAGCGTGTATCCATCGTCGAAGCAAAACGCGATGATATCCCGCAAGGTATTGCCCAGAATGTGGCCGGCCTCGAAGCTTTGTCTGACGTGGAGGGATTAGAGCGGACACTTGGTATTGTTACCAACTATCTGGAGTGGGTATTCATCAGCGATGACGATGAGAAAATTCGACGGATGAATACAACGCTCAAAGTCTATGGAGCGGTGCCTTCAACTAAAGAACTTAGGGAAATTGTCGGCATGATTTGTGGTTTGCTCGCGAATAGCACTTAATAGTCTCGCAATTACAATATTTTTTACGAATGCCATTCCGTGTTGGAAAGTTGCTTTCATCAGTTTTATTAGACCCGGCCCACTGCAAGTGCTTGCAGTTAACATCGAAGCACAGCACAAAATAATTTTTATTCCTGATAAATAAAAAGTTTGTTATATAGTTAGAGATGACATACTCACCCGAGCAATACCAAGCTAACAAGGAGCGCATTAATGCAGCGCAGAAGCGCTACTACCAGCGCACACGCGACGCACGCTTGTCGTATCAAAAAAGCTACGACGACAAGAATAGAGACCAGATTCGAGCTCGTAAGCGTAAGCCGAGAACCGAACTTAACGACACAGAAAGCGAACTTAATGGTGAAACCGAACTTAACTAACTAGTTAATTTTTTTTCCCTGATTAAAAGTCAAACCCAATATAGTCAATGACTGACGCACTTCAAATGACTGGCTTAAAACCTCCAACAAGGCATAAACCAAATATTTAAATTAATTAATCTCAGAATATTTTGTAAATGACTAAGATATAAAGTCGATCCTGATACAAGATCAAAATATTATAAAGTCATATCTACGAAGAA
>NW_020189201.1:0-1722 GCF_900000015.1 Plasmopara halstedii
GTGAGGCAACTGAGTCGCAGTGCGTAGTGACGCATGACCTATGTAGATCACGAATGGCTTGAAGCCAAGCAGGTGCACCCCGTATTTGACAAGTGCATACTTTTTTATCATAAGTAATTCCTTGTCACGGACTGGATAGCTGTTTTTCGGTGCCTTAAGCTGGCAGAATTCGAACGCGATCACCCGATCACGCCCATCGGAGGCACTCCACCGTCCACGAAGTGACGCATTTGTCTGCTCGACAGCTAGGAGCCGCCCCAACAGAGCGCGATAAATTTCAACGAGAAACAGTCGGTGAACCAAGTGTTCTAGGTTCCCAAGGTCGTTCGCACAGAAGTATGCGATCTCAGCATGATGCTGAGTAGAGCTCCGATGGCGACAGACCTTGAATAGCAAGAGCCTGAAGAGCAGTACGAGTCACCGGATGGCGATCGACCAAGTCTTCATCGTCCACCACAGGCGTTTCTCGAAAAGAACGGTGACGCCCACTATTCTTGTAGGGTGACGTCGTCGACAGGGTCGAGCCAAATATCTTGTAAAGTGGCGGGGATGCCCAGACTCCGAGAGCTCGTTGGCATTTGCGGTGCCACTTCAAAAAATCTGTCCAGACGTCGTGGACGCTTATGATCAGAGGAATCATGACGCTCCGCGTCGTCGTACGGTCCGCGCTTCTCGGCAATAAATGGGGAAGCCGAAAGACCATGAGCTGATCCCGAGCTATGGTCCTGAGCTGCGGTGGCCGTAGACTCATCCTTATGAGAAACCACAGAGATCGCGGGAGCGTGATGAATTAATCCATTCGTCGTAGGGTGACAAATCAAAGGAAGTCGGCGTTGCGCTATTCCCCCCGAATCTTTGACGAAGAAATTCGTCGTCCATGGCGGGTGCGGTGTGAGGGGCTCGTTTGCCGAGGGCTTGAGGCGTGCTTTCCTTGAAGCCGCGGACGTGCTGCCCAAAGTAGCACCGAGTGCAGGAGACGAAGAGGGGCTCTGTTTGGAACCAGCAAGGCTGGGTGTCTTTCGTGTCATAGAAACAGGGCTCATTGAGCAGAGAATGCTTGAAGAAGTTTCGGTGGACGGAACGGTGTCTTAAACACGCGAGCCTCGTACGAGGCGACAATTAAATGTGAATTTTGGTTTTCACAATTTTGATGGGGGCGAGTGTAACGGGGTTACACGTACCCTGGTATTAAGGGATGGGTCACAAAAAATGGTGTGACCACACAAAGATGTGGCTACACCTTACCAAGAAACCACTACATGGCGGGAGTGCCAGTAGTTATGCATTTCAATTAGGTTTTATCATTAAATGAGGAAGACCTATAGATTTAAGTATCGGTAGCTCTACCGCAAATAAAAAAAAAATCATTGTGAATGGATGAATGTATTCGCCTTGAGTTAAGGCTGTGGGTACTCTTGGAGCTGGCGGATTGCGTTTCACTACACTCATACTGGTTCTAGAATGGAAAGTAAGGTCGGTGAACTTAGCTTAGCTTCCTCTAAGAAAAGATCTCGTCAGCCCCGCTGCATTCAAGCTCCATACACATAAGATCTTGTATCAGCTGAATCTGTGGTAAAACCTGAGTACACCCTTAATTTATTAACTCGGCATCCAAGGTTTCTTCAGTAAAGCTCTCAGGAGCGTTATACATGCGAAACCACTGCCTACCTAGCCACATACCGTATTCTTGTTTGGGTGCAGTCACACCATGCCCATCTCGTG
>NW_020189202.1:0-5402 GCF_900000015.1 Plasmopara halstedii
AAACGCAACATCTTTCTCCGACAAACCGACCAAATGGAGCGAGGCTGCCACAACCTTCAATGGCTTGAAATCGCTCGTGTCATAGATTCCTTCGGCCACCTGCTTTTCAGTCAGCCACGATTCGCCCTTTTTCGCAAGATATAGCTCTAATTTGTCCGCAGCAAAATCATACTTCTTCTTCTTCTTGATGGCCTTCTTTAAGTGGTCCACCGACTGGCTAGTGTCAATATCCACAGGGAATGCATTCTCTTTCACACCGACAATCGCGCAATAAAGCGTCACCATGTTTCTCTTGCTGATGCCTTTTTTAACTGTGGAGTAGCTTTTGCCAGATCTCGCATCTTAGTCAATCAAATGCAACAACATCAATCAATTACATAATTATTGACTTGTTTGATGGGTTGACTAAGTGATATATTGGTCAATATTCAAAACATCTTTTTGCAGTTATCCAATATAATTAAGTGAAGGTTATGTATCCAAAATTTAAGAGCCTAATAGATAGAGAATAGAAACATAGAGTTTGTCAGACAGGTGGAACAAGTCCACGCATATATGACTCCTATGTCACCATAGCACTTGTACCCTCATACAAAAGCGCATCAAATAGAAATATTCAACATGAAACTCATTTCTCGGTGTGATCATTTGCCTTGTGTATGAAACACTGCTACACATCATGCGAACCAACGTAGACCATCTCTTACTAGTGAACACGAACATCAGTGATAAAAAGCTCACGTGGACAAAATGGTTTGGCCAACAAGACCCAACGACGTTCAGTGCTACTGGAATCACAGCTTCGTACCAAATAGTGTTACAAACACGTAAAAATATAAATCAATTAGTTATTAGCATCAGTTTGCGACAGCTCTGCTGCAAGTGCTGCGTAGAGAGCTACATTGACAAGTTCGAGAGCAAGTCACAATGTCGTAGTATAATCGAGAGTTCAATCCCATTTGCGACTCTCAAGTTCTCTCACTCGCACACTTTAAATCTGCTTGTTAGTGGGTGACTTAGTATTTGAAAATCCTTTTGTTTTAAGTAAAGCTTTGCGAACTCGAGGCACCACTTTGTCAACAATCAAGTCGATGACAGAATCTGGATCGTCAATCTTGTAATTCTTTAATACGTCGTATATCACCTCACGTGCATTCACGTTCTCATTCATCTTGGCTTCGAACACCACGAAGGATACCCAAATGCTCAGTAATGGATTTTCAGCAATATCTGGAAATATTTCAAGACGAGAAAAGATGTCACTTGCTGTTTTAGATTCACCGACCCAACGCCATATAAGTTCGTTTTCAAAAGCAGATACAACTTCTTTCATATCGTCGTTCTTCTCCAGATTGACTAGCAACTGTGCTAAATCGATATCATACAAACGGCTCGACAACCATGAAAATATTCGTGAGTATAAATCTGTGTTTCCTGTCCTTATAAACCATACTGTCGAATCGAAATATTGATTCATTAACGCAGTGAGAAAATCATTATGGTGATACTTGGGTATATATTTGAGCAATTCGATCACCGTCGATTGAAGGAGCGTCCATTTTTCCAGATCTTCCTCCTTCATCAATGCAGAAGATGCTTGAACATCAAGCAAAGCGTTTATTCGCATCTCTATCATACTATCCTTAGTTAGGAGCAGCGTTAGCTCAGAAAGCAGCATTATGTCCCACGAGTCCTTCATTTCAAGCCAGTAGACTTTAACGAGCCACATTCTAAACAACCGATTCGACAACAGATTGGTCGTGAGACCGTCGGCGCCTGTCATAGATCGGTACTGAAGATAAACCTCGAAAATCTTAAAGGCTTCTGCAAGATTCTCGTTTTGTGTAGTGGATTGAACTTCATCGAAAAACTTGACCAGTTGAACATCAGTATAGTGACCTTCAAGCACTGAGTACATTGCATCTCGTGCACCAACTAGATCCTTCTTAAGCACTGTACAAACAATGTGGGACCATTCTCGATACTGCTTGCTCTCAAAAAGATTCTTCGTCACTTTATCAACTTGAACTTTCTTAAACAAAGTACCAACAGCTTTCCGCTTATTGCTGGCGAATCTTAGGTAAAGTTTCCGAATAGGTCTCTTGATAAAACGTGCGATAGGCTCACAGAGATTACAAATTTTCTTCATCAAAAGTTGAAGCTGCCCCAGAGAACTTGCGGCCGTTTCAGAGACAGTTGTAAGCTCCAAACTATTTGTTCGTTCTTCCGAGTGACCACGTTCGTTTGTTACATTCATCAATGAATTCGTCACCAGGTGTCGATGGACTTGAGTACCCACACCGTCAAACACTTCGGTGGTTGTTTCATAGTGTGCTACCAGCGCATAAAGTGACAGGACCACACAACAGCTAAGACACGCCACAACCATGTGCTTGGAATTCATGATTTATGGAGGGAGGGAATAGTTGATTTTTTATGTGCTGGACACCCATTTAGGATTTTATCGTCATAAAGAGTTTGGACCTAGGATACTGACTATACAGTGATAGAAGCTTGGAGCCATTAAAAAACATATGTGTGAACCTGATACCACGCAAACCAATCGACCGCGGGACGGAGACCTAAATCGTCGGAATTCTAGCCAATAAGCTATTCGAGATTTTGTTACCGTAGGATTGCACCGGGAAACTGAGACCAGACAGTGCACGACTATAAATGGCGCAAATCGTAATTAAGTGGATAGCAATCTCGAAAGTAAGCCAAGTCGCGTTGCTGGACTTCTGTACTGTACCTCCTCTTTCATATGACCAACGACCCAAGGTGGTGGTGCTGCTATGTGTTTTGCAAAGACTTGAACCCACCACTTTAATCACGTAAAAAACATAATTTGAGACATTTCGACTATTACTTTCTGCTAAAACTCCTTGATATGTCAAATTTTCCGTGTCGAACAAGATATTGACAAGGTTAAAGCCTGCAAAAATTTGCCACGTCTCCTAGCATGACTCCTTGTACAGTATTAAATGGCAGAACAATTCGTGAAAATTGAGTACACGACCTAGGACAGATAGACCGAAAAACGTAAGGTAGGTGTAATACTCAATAGTAGAAATTTCTTTAAATTTCTTACATGTCAAGTTATATTCGAAAAGAGCAAGCGACATAATCTGGTTAACTTTCCAGGAGGTGAATGCTTGTGTCATCAGGCTTCAGTGACGAATTAGAAGACACGAAGTAGAACGAAAGCAGCGGAAATACCTGATTTCGTCTTGCGTCAACTCCACATTCATTCGCAATAAATCGAGAAACGTCGGTAGGCACAAAGCTTTACAGAAAAGAAAACTATATGACGTTCGTCCTTTGCGTTCACATACTTGGCAGCAGCCAAGTATGTAAACATATTAGCACGCTGAAGGCTTCGCAATATTGTCACCGATGGTGACGACGGGTTTTCCGTATTACCTCGACTCTCTTTTTAAAATACTAAACAATGACCAAAGAAGTGTGGAGTGTGTGTATCTTGGTCGGCTTTTGAGTAGAATTTCGAGGCAATTCTACTCGTTGAATTTCTTTTTTGTACAAGGTGCGTGACAAAATCGTTGCAACCCGACGACTCAGTTTCGAAAAAGTCTGTACCTCCGTGAGGATGAAACACTCAAATGTTTTCCTGTCTCAACAAGGCACGCTAAATTATATATGGTATTTTATTGTCCACGAAAGGGTAGCGCTGCCGCGTCCCTAAAGCTATTGATGAGACAACTATAAAGTTTAAACAGACAGCTATCAGCAATCTGACGTGGCCCACTATTCTTGGCTTGGATCTTAAGCAATCCATCTAATTTTGCGGTGGGAAGACTCACATCTTTTATCGCTTGACAAAATGGGAAATTTGACATTGTCGAAAGTCTACACATTAAATCCCGTTCTAGAGCGCAAACTTTATGTAAGAAACCGCTAGTGCGACTGACTATTATTATGTTTGGAGCCGTATCCATGGCATGACCAGCTCGAGATCTCGCGTCCAGAGGAGAGGACTTGCTCCATAATGACCTCAGTGATACTTGACCGGCATTTAAGCTGGCTTGGAAACGGTTATATTTACCGTATTGATATTTATCTTTCGCAAAACTTAAACTGTTTGACGAAGCATAAGAAGCAGCGGACTAGTTTTGATTCACAAGTTTTGGTACGGGTGCGAGGTGCGGGCATTGCAGCAGGATCGCCGTTGCAGGAAGATTTTAACTCGATTTTCGTTAATATATGCACAAGGACTAGCTAAATGGGCATCCTTTAAACGACTGAATACTTGAATTTTGACTGGATCATATTTCATCCTCATCACGTGTCACCCTCGCTTAGGACACTAGTCCAAGGGGTCACACGAAACACATTTTAGCGTAAGCTTTACGGGCACATTTCTTTGTTGCAAAATTTGTGGTGAGATATCATTTAAGCAAAATTTACGCCTCGAATGAGTAAAGTTTGGATTTTTATTAAAGAACCGTGTCACAACCAATTGATCTCGCTAAAGACGTATCATACCTCGAGACTTATTTGGAACACAGATCCGCCAAGAAGTACTGAACGTCTGACCGGTAGATTAGAAGCCATATTTGGTAGGTAAGATGTTTCAGACAAGTAACTTACCGAGTTCTGAATTTCCACATCAACCTCCTTAACGTATATACTCCGTCCTTTAGTTCAATCCCTTCAAGCTTAGGAATCCCCAATGCACACGCTCGCCTTCCCGTGAGCTGGGTGCAGTGTCAATATGCGCTCTATTACCAACTACGGGTCTGACGGAAAGGTTGATGTAATATAAGCTCATTTTAAGAGCAAAAATCTCTTCGTGAAGGTCAAAGAGTGCATCTTGTAATAGGTACCGGCAGCTTTAGTTGCTACTTTCAACAAGGAGCTATAGTACTGCGGAAACATGACAGAACCTAAAGCTACAATAATCAAATTGAGGATTGTGTGAGAAGAGCTAATACCATTGCTGTATAAGCAAGATTAGATAAACAGATGTATTGACAGAATGCTTGCTTAACGTTTCCCTTTGCAGAAATCAATGTCGACGTTGAGGTGGACACTCGCACTCGCACTTTAACTCATACGAAAATTGCCACGATCATACCCTTCCTTATCTTATATACTTACCAGTCAAATTATTGAACTGAACAATCCTTTGTAGCTTTAGATTCAGCTATCCAAGAGAAATTGAACGGAGATTTGCCAACACGAGGTAGTGTAGCTCAACTTCCAGTCTTTATATGAGTGGTTGCAGCCACATGATTACATCAAATACTTTGATCATGCAGTGTTTATGTAACGTAATTACATATGAAAGGGTCAATTTTTCATTTTCAAAATATCTTTTTGCATTGGGGAGCCGTAATATTACACAACAGAAGATGTATTGTATTAGGAATGAATTAGCATAA
>NW_020189203.1:0-2048 GCF_900000015.1 Plasmopara halstedii
TTCCCATCTTTGTTTTTGTAAGATTGAACAGTGAAACTATCGTAGATTTCGTTCGTGACGATAAAGAGAAAAATGTGTGTAAAGCCTAGAAACTCAAGGCGCTGCATCAAATCTTGATAGACATTTTTCAGTTGTTGGTATTTGATGGGATGATCTAAGGCCACCGTCGCCTGAACGTAAATAATACGACCATCTTGCGGGACGACAAGCACACCATCAAGTGATGGGAAAGTCTTTGATAACGGTATGTACAGCACCAATTTATTCTGAATTTCGGATGACGCTTGAATGATCTCAGACGCTGCATTCAATGGACCATGTCGCGTGACAATTCCGACAGAGCTACCTTCAAGTGCTCTCATACAAAATTTGCTGGTAGCAAGATCTTGTAAGAGGAACTTCTCGATTTCTTTGCCTCGCCACGACTGCAAATTCAGGGCTGGAGTCTGCAACAATCCGCGAATTTCATCAGCGGATTGAACTTGATAACGCACTCTCATGATCGCCTCGACTGCTGAGGATGAATATGTCAAGTACGAACGACTAGGCGCGTTCTCATCACGATAAAAATTGAAAACATTGTGCTTCATGTTTCCATCAAAAGACTTCTGTTCGAAATGCCGTACCTGGTTCCTTAACTCATTGATATTACTCGGAATATCGCTTTTCACACGTTGTAATAAGTCATCAAAGTCTTCGGATGATGCAAACACTAACCTTGGTTTGCCTCCAACGAGTCTGAATTTTCGAATCCACTCGTCTTGGTCATCCAAGTGGATCGCATCAGCAAATGTCTCGCACTCAGACTTAGTCCATGGATTCATACACACCTTAAAACATTTCGTCTTGACAAATTCGTTGTAGTTACCAGTTCGTGGACTGGCGAACAGAAACGCACGTTTGAACAGTACATGTAACCACAATGCTTCACCGGCTTCATTTCCATCAAAAAACCCATCGTAGGTCCTTCCAGCATGCGGCGTAAACGAGCTTACGTAACAATCAGTTCTCCAGGTGAAGTAGATTAATGATCTATTAAGCGGGCGGTAGGCTACATCCTTGTGCTTTGTCATGAACAGCAGAAGCAAGAATAATCCAAACACTGACTTTCCAATCCCAGGACTGCCAACCACAAGAATTCTACGCAGCGATGAATCTGACCTCAATTGTTGCTCAATGATATTATAAAGGTCCCAATATTCCTTTCGGATGTACAAGCCTTTGGAAATCGATAGACCAAGGATTATTATCGGAGTTTCCAACAACTTTCCAACCTTAAGTTCATCACCACCGTTAAGTTTTTTTACAAGTGCCTCTACATCTTCCATATCTTTTAGATTGAAGGCATCCGTTCGCTGCCGTTTAACGCCTCCATCTTTGGTCGGAGCCACCACCAATACATTCACAGGGCCATTTCCCGCTGCTTCCTCATTTTCATCAATTTCTCCCACTACTTCCTCATCAGATAGACCAATGCGATTAACTCTTGCTCGCGCAGCACTCAGATGTTTAAGGCCACTCGTATCACTTATATCTTGGACCTCATTTTCAGTCAGCCACCTGTCGCCTCTCTTGGCAAGATATAGCTCTAATTTGCTGGCAGCAAAATCGAACTTCTGCTTTTCCGCAATGACATCCTTCAAGTCATCCAGAGATTCGCTTGCATCGATCGTTACGGAGAATGCATTTCCTGCCTCTCCAACGAGTGCACAGAAGATTTTCACCATGTTTCCAATTGCTTTTTGCGGGCGATGAACGTTCGATCTATTAGTATCTTAGCTAATTAAATGGCGTCACGATTTTGGCCATCAATCTAAGATTAAAATATTTATTTATATAGACACAAAGGCATGGATATTACGTATCTATCCGATACCGAAAATACTAGTTATGTTTAAGATATTTGACCTCATTTACGTATTGGCTCAAACTTGCTCGCAGCGAAATTATTTCTGTAATATAATACTGATCTCATTAATGGTGTAACTGTTTTGAAGTTTGCACGTACCAAAGTGCTACTTCAAATGGAACGATGCGAATCCGTAGAC
>NW_020189204.1:0-340 GCF_900000015.1 Plasmopara halstedii
AGCGCCACAAACGTATGTGACATGATATCTCAGCTGTTGACAGTGTGACGAACGTTCGGGTTCGTTAACTGTTGCTGCCACGTCAAACGGATGCGTCTGGTTCAATCAGAAAGGCTATAACACGTCTGGAAGCACCACAAACGTATGTGACATGATATCTCAGCTGTTGGCAGTGTGACGGACGTTCGAGTGCATTAACTGTTGCTGCCACGTCAAACGGATGCACCTGGTTCAATCAGCAACGCTATAGTACGTCTGGAAGCACCACAAACGTATGTTACCTGATATCTCAGCTGTTGACAGTGTGACGGACGTTCGAGTGCGTTAACCGTTGCTGCCA
>NW_020189205.1:0-478 GCF_900000015.1 Plasmopara halstedii
GGAAATCAATTGGCCTAAAGGCGCACATGGAGGAGCCAAGTTGGATCTAGTTCATGATTTGGAATGGCTATATCGAATGTTTCCATCCGAATCAAAGTATTGAATTAAACCTCCATTGTCCAAGCAACGCAGTAATCGGTCGAAACATTTCATTGCTACAAAAATTAGTAGTGTTTCTTAACTGAAATTGTGAATGTATAATGCGGATGTGTCGTGCTACCTCGTATGATTCATCGCAACACTGAAATGTTCCAACAGGGAACCAATATGTGATAGTAATTATCTTGCTCATGCAATCTTCCACGTTCTTGACGCCAGACAACTACAAGGTGTTAGTCGGGATGATTGGGAAGTCTGGAATTGCGAGTTTTTTATATGCAAGTCGGCTGTGCTCGACAAGTTGTGTTTCCTGGTGTCATGTGTTATGTTTGATATATAAGACGAAAGGTTGCGTTGAAGGTAATGAGGACATTTAGCG
>NW_020189206.1:0-316 GCF_900000015.1 Plasmopara halstedii
GCCAGATGGTGATTATACCACTACAAAATACGTCTCAGTCGCATGAATACGGTTGTCCAAAAGCAGCGTATTCCAGTCTAAAGATCGTTATTGAAGTCGACATATATACTTTGTGCTGTCATGACACCTCTTAAGCTATTTTTTAAGTATGACTTCCGCAATGATGCCGATGCATAATTCAGCAAGGACAAATATCGCAGAATAAGCTTGATTTTATAAATGTCATTTGCTAAGCCTGGTACTAATTAACAATTGCAAAACAAATCGCGGATATTCGGCTGATATTCCCCTCGATAGAGTTTATATCCGCCCGTAT
>NW_020189207.1:0-676 GCF_900000015.1 Plasmopara halstedii
TGCTGTTGGGTAACAGCAATCGAAACTTTAGCTCGACATGTCTAAGATCGACAAACATAGAAGAGATCAACGAAGATCAAGTGGACGCTAGAGAATATCCGAACAATGACGATCGTTCCTGGTCGCTATCGCTGAAGAGATCACGAGTGGATGAAGATGGATTTATTGCTGAACCTGTGCTGGCAAATGCAGGAAACGTAGGTGATACTGATGATCCGCCAACCACATATCAGCAGGCCATGGCTAGCCACGATGCAACCAAAATGACCGGAAGTTACGATAGATGTGATAAAGGCGCACAAGCTTAATGAATCTTGGGCATCGGGTCCAAGAATGAAGGGAGTGCGAACAATTGGATGACGCTGGGTCTTTGTGAAAAAGCGTAACGAATACGGAGATGTTGTTAGATACAAGCCTCAGCTGGTAGCAAAGAGATTCAAACACAGGTTTGGAATTGATTTCGTTGAGACGTACTCTCCAGTGACCAACATAAATGTGATTCGCGTGATGTTAGCCGTTAATGAAACTGAAGGCTTTGTAATCGAGCAGCTAGATGTCGGCACCGTCTTTCTAAACAGTGACTTCAAAGAATATGTCTATATGGATTTACCTCACGGCGTCGCAAACAGCAAGAGCTGCGTATGTCAACTCGACAAAGTAATCTGTGACCTTGAGC
>NW_020189208.1:0-1801 GCF_900000015.1 Plasmopara halstedii
CCTCGGTGTCTGCTTGCAGCAGTGCACAGCCGATGGCAAAGTCCGAAGCGTCACAGACAACACTAAAAGGACAATCGGGGCCTGGCAACGCCAGTATTCGTGCATAAAAGAGGCTGTCTTTGACCCTCTCAAAAGACTCCCGATGCTTGGTGTCCCAACACCATTCCGTATCCTTCTTAAGGAAATTTAGCAAAGGTCGTCCCATTTCCGCATACTCTGCGCTATACTTGTTCAAGTAGTTGGCGAGGCCAAGACACTTACGCAAGTTCTTTTGGTTCTCTGGAACCGGCCAGTCCACAATGGCCTTGGCCTTAGCGGGATCCGCTCGAAGGCACGCTTCCCAATAAAGCACCCTAAAGAAAAAATTACTTCTGCGCCGAAGATGCACTTATCGGCATCAGCATACAGCTTATTTCTGCGCATGACACTCGAGAACCGCTCTCAAATGAACGATGTGGTTATCCTCATCTGTTTTCCGGTATCCCGCACGACTGTGGACGAAGATGACGTCAAAGTATGTCTGTGCATACGTCCGATGGGGCCTGAACAATTGCGTCACAAGACGATAGAATGTTGCCGGTGCATTTGACAGCCCTTGGGGCATCACCAGCCACTCCGAGAGCATCCCACTCGGAGTACTCACCGCTGTCAGCGGAATATCGCTCGCTCTCATGAGCAATTGGTAATATCCATCGACCAAGTCGGGTTCAGTGTACTTTGTACGTTCAACCATGTTGTTCTGGAAAAGTTCCTTCCTAGGAATCGGTGTCTGTGGCGGAATGTTGGCAGCGTTGAGCTTATTGTAAGCGTGAACGATACGCCACTTGGCGTTCGGCTTCCGGACACAAAAACGTGGGTGCCGAATGGAGAGACATACTCTCACGCATCATTCCTGCATCGTGCTTTGCACGAGAAAAGGCTTCAATAGCGTCACACTGCTCCTTGGGCAGGGGCCATTGGCGTGTTACGTAGTATTTGATTCCCGGAATCAGGTCAATCTCATGACACACACCTCGGCCCGGACGGTAGGACAGACGGCGAGTCTTTGGAGACGATGTCTTAAAATTTCTTTACCAGAGGATAGTTCAATCCAAGGGATTCTTCAGGATCGAAAATTTAATCCGTGCGTTCAGCACCCTGTTTACGTCCTCCAGGTCAGCTTCATTCAGAAGCGACGACGAGTTTATCTCCTCGTTCGGTCGTATGATAAACACCTCGGCTAAATGGCCTGCCCTCAAGGCACCGCCAAACTCTTCAAAGGGCATCTCGCCCAGCAAAAAAGAGCATCCACTGCGGGAATAGCTTCGAGGGTGTAGACGTCGCCGTCTTCCTCTCCCGTCATACCGTTGGCAAGGGTATATGGCTGTGCGCTATCGTCTACGTTATACACACCCTGGATCAGGGGCGACACCTTGCGTCTTGCAGATATCATACGGCTTTGCCGTCTCCTCTCTATAGAGGTTTTATGTCTCATCGATACCACTGGAACACGCACTCGGCGTCGTCCAGTGTCCCCACTCCCTGCTCTATCGGAGCCTTGATGTTATTAACAACATTCGACGAAGAGCTGCTATTTTGGCAGTCTTCGTCCAGTCGATAACGTGCAACTCGTCGCGCATCAGAAGAGCCTTACCCATAATACCTTGGACCTCGTCCGATCATGCCACTCGTGGCATGCAGCGACTGCTTCGAAACGGGAGCAGCGCTCAGTGGATTACGTGCCGGTCCACGTGCATCGCTGGTGCCTACTTCGGGCCTCGTTCGACCATGCGTTTCTTGGCATGCAGCATCTGCTTTGATA
>NW_020189209.1:0-548 GCF_900000015.1 Plasmopara halstedii
TTTAGTGGCCGGGGCCCGACTACGTAGACACCCAACGATCGAGTGATCACTACCTTCGTTTCTACAGCGGGATCCGCCGAGCAAATGCCATACTTCACACGAGGGCCAAGGACCGAACGTGGATGCGAGCGCATAAGGGGCAGTATCCAGCTGCTGCTTTTGTGCCTCGTCGAGGTGATTGGTAATGATATCACCTCCTGACCCATGGTGCGCCGCTGACGCATCTCGCCGTCTTCTTCTTCCCATCCTGATAAAGGAGTATCCGACTCGTAGTCGACGTCCTCCAGACCTTCGACGAGGCAATCCATTGACCGTGGCGGGAATGGTGCGCAGGACTCGGTTACCGAGAGCTTGGGCTGCACTTTCCTTGAAGGCTCGGACATACTGTCCGGAGTTGCACCGCGTGCCGGAGACAAAGAAGGGCTCTGCCGGCGGGCGTTTGTCGGAACCAGCGGGGCTGGGTGTCTCCCGTGTTCTAGATACAGGGCTCATTGAGCAGACAAATGGATGAAGGTCCCGTTGATGTTGTGGTGTCTTAGACACGCGAG
>NW_020189210.1:0-1583 GCF_900000015.1 Plasmopara halstedii
ATATTGTGTAGGAAAACCAGTCGAGGGTGAAGTATAGTTCTGCGTAGTGGTGCCATTAATATCATTGCTTGATTGTGTTTCTTGTTGATTTTCCGATTGTTCTTGTTGAGTTTGTTCAGTTGACTGTGATGTACTGGAACTTCCATTATCACATCCCTCGGTATCTCCGGATGCAAAATCCTGCGTCCAATAGTGTCGGTATTTGCTCTGAGCACTGAAAACATACGAAGTGCCAAACATTGTGTAGTCAGCACCCAAAATGTTGGCGCGATGACCCGCCGAATTCATCCAAGATTCCATAACTGACGCAACATCTTCTTGACCAGCGGCAATGTTTTCTGCGACCATAGTCCATGAATATCCCGCATCCGTGATACGTTCCGACAAAGTGGATCCATCCGATCCGATATGGTCCATAAAATTATGTTCAGCCATGTCTTTCGAATGACGTGCTGCAGCATTTGCAAGCTTTTGGTTCGTGCACAAAGCCGATAAACCTGCTTTTGCTCGCTCGGCATTCACTGCATCAAGCATCTGTTGGTAGTAGTTATCGTAGCTTGAGTAGGTTTGCAAATTTCGTGTCGTGTGCAAATTGTTGACTGCAGACGAAGAGGAAGTAGAGAGTGCGAGGAAGAGGCCAAATGTAGATTGAACGATAGACATCATAGTCAACGATTGAGAGGCTTCAAGTTATGTGAGTTGGTTGCTATGGCAAGTGTTGCTTTGGATCGCAATTGAAAAGTGAACACTTTCATGCGAATTTGTCATGCGCGATAATCAGTGGGAACACAATATGCAAAGGATCAAGGAGACGTACAATTGTGCTACAGTACAGACCCGACGTGCCAAGAGCGGCAAATTGTATGCCCATCTGATCAGCAAATAGTGAAAGAAGATGTTTATAAACCAGATGGACGACTGTAGTGTCATAAACTTCATACACGACTGAGTCAATAAAGTCGAAGACTTGTATAGTATAATGCATACCTGAAGTGATTACTCCAGCAAATAGGTATGAAGAATATTAAAGTATCAAAGATATTTAATCATTAAAAAATGCGTGATTCTGAAGCTTAAAGTCACACTTTCGATTTATCGTAGTCAAAAATAGATACGTCGTGAAGTATATTGTTGTGGGTTGACTCATTTGACACCAATCACGTCCAATCACGTAGACGATCTGAATTGTTTCAACATTCCGTTTGATCATTTCAATGGCTCAATTTGTTAAGCACAATATGAAATTGATAGATCAATGACGCATACAATTAAGTGATAAATACATTTCTACGGTTTATCTGTTGTCTTGCGTCATTTCTGGTGTGCCAAAGTCGTCAGTGAATTTTTGATGGCAGCGGATGGTTGGCAAAGCCAATAGGATTAATTAAATTAATCCTATTGGCTGTTGCCTTTGTTTGAAGAGCTCAACAAAACGTCGTTGACAGGGTAGGCTGTCATAAGCGAGCCGTCCATGTAAAAAAGTATAATTTTGAGCCAACAAGTATCAGCCAAGAATTAACACGATGACATCAATGCACAGATGTTTTTCGTTGGAATGGAATAAGCCATTGATTGCTCAGATT
>NW_020189211.1:0-434 GCF_900000015.1 Plasmopara halstedii
CAGAAGTCGCGTCCGATGTCAGTCAAAGGACTCGCGACGAGTAATTACTTCGATGTGCTCGGATCTATCAAATTCGAGCTCGACTGTTGTACCGTGACGTTGGGGGATTCCAGCCCGCCACGCTACCACATCGTGCCTCGCAGGGTCAAGGGCCCTGAGCAAATCAAGACAAGCAAGGAGTCGAGCCACTTCCTGACAAGGAATCACACCAAGGTGGTAAAGACGAAGGATCCGACGTCAATTCAAGATATCTTGGCGGAGCTCGAGATGACTGAACAAACAGCCGACCTCCAGCTTCAGTCGAATCACATCGCTGCAGCCGATACTCGCACTGACAGCCTCCGCAAGACTTTGCGCAACACGCCGAACCCGGACACGATCGGGCTCATGGCTGCTATGAAGTCACCACTCGCTTTCAACTCTGTGCTGCTTGG
>NW_020189212.1:0-419 GCF_900000015.1 Plasmopara halstedii
AGTGGGGGAAGACAATCATAGACCAGTCAAAAGTTCCAATAATGAACTTGTTAAAAGGCCTAAGAAAGACTTCCCATTGATGTATTGCCACTCGACAAGCCCAAAAGAGGTGTTGGGCATCTTCAACATTTGTGCATCCATGTACACATGTGTTGCTTGTTATGACTTCAGTTCTCCATCGAAACTTGTATCGAAATCCTAATGCGTTGTGTTGAAGACGAAGCTTAAGATCGGAGCATACTGGTAGTATATGGCGATCCAATCTGTACTCAAAACGCCATATGTCGTCCGTTAGGGGTAAGTCCGCAATCTGGAGCTTGTCAACTTGGAGCTTTGGAAGTGGTGTACCCAACTTAGTCTTCAACAATAGTTTAACAAAGTCCCTGTTGGACATGTCTATGACCATTTTGTCTTCAAAA
>NW_020189213.1:0-448 GCF_900000015.1 Plasmopara halstedii
AGCTGGCTTGACCCATCTACTGGCTCTCCCGTCGTTTACAGTCTCACGACTAATACGTCAAACGCGTCCAGATATACCGCCATGCAAATACCAATCTCCATCTTAAACTCATGGAAGTGACGTGTCATCGTGACACGGTTGTGCAAAGTGGAGTGATCGTGAAAATCGCGAAGCGCTCCCACGCTCCAAGGCACGGATATCAGACCGCATTTTGGTGTGTTGCTCACTGTCGACGCCCCGGATGATGATTCTAATGCCTTGTCATCCTTCACAAAGTACGTCGCCGGTATTTCGCTCTGTGCTCCAGCAGCAGCCTTTTTCTTGCAAAGGCCATCTTTATGTCAGACTTCCAATGGTAGAAGCTCTCACCACCCAAGATGAATTCGATGAGCTTGACGGTCAAGTGTCGTGAAGCGGGGCTGAGTTTTGACCGGCTGAGAAGACGGCC
>NW_020189214.1:0-307 GCF_900000015.1 Plasmopara halstedii
AAGCAGACTCAGGTTATACTTTGCCTCAAAGGCATACTCAGCATAGGAAATTAATCATCTTACTATTGTCTGTTGATAGCGTCGCTGTGCTCAGAATAAGACCGCATGATCTGTAGAAAATTCATATAGCTTGTCGTCTAACAAATATGCCGCGAGCTTGACTATATCATAGTTCATAGCATGTAGGTGATAATCATGAAAGAAACACCTTTTTTTCTTTCCAGCGCTCATTAGCGATAACGTTCATTTTTGCCATTTAATGCCACCGAAATCATACGCGATGACGCAATCAGGCATATTGTCACCT
>NW_020189215.1:0-1161 GCF_900000015.1 Plasmopara halstedii
CGCCGCCGCGAAAAAGGATATAGAAAGAAGTACGCTTCGCTTCTTCTTTTAAATACGATTTTGACATTTAATAAAGGCAACTTGAAGTGTATTATTAACTACGACGGGTGTGACTACGGACAACTACATCCTTATCTTGACGGTCATGTTTTCGATGACGATGAGCATAGTCATTAGGCCAATACTTCTTAGGGAATTGTCCACGTCTCGCATTCTGTAGCATTTGTTCCCATCCATTTTCGTCAATTTGATTCCAAAAGTTCCTGTTAGACTCTTCTCTTGCTCTTAGTCGACGTCTTCCAGCTCGAGTAGTTACCATTAGTGATCCGCTGCTGCTATGTTAGAATTGAGCGTAATTGTAAGTGGCTGTCTAACAACAGGATAACGTAGTTCTGTCTTCAACTCCTTGAATTCCACTAGATAGTTCAATTTTGCCACAATTTTGTATCGTAATGTGTCACCTGCATTTAAGACACTGTTCGTTTGAGTTCTCTCATTTGTTGGCTTGATACGAATTAATAGTTTTTCAGGTAGTGCTGGATTCGTAGCAACTGTAGTCCAGTTTTCTACTTGGGAGTCCAATCTTATTTCACGCTTAAAATCACCAGGACGATATTCGTCTTGAAAAGTAACTTTACCAGACCCAACATTTCCAGTAACATGATTCGTTGTCTCAAAAATATCTAATGGTTGAGGCGTCATGGCTTCATCCAGTTGTTCATTTACACCACCTTCACCTTGCTCCACTTGACCAGCAGTTGTAATTGCTAAAAACCTTCTGTCACAATACTTGTATTTAACCCCAGGCCATAATTGCATGTCTTCATTTGTAGCACCAGGATTCGGTAAATCATCATTGAAATACATTTGATATACCCAAAAAGGTTCACCAGATAGATTTTCAATCATCACATACCATCGACAACCAACAACATGATAATAGTTGTATAGTGAAGAGTAATAGTCAAACCATCTCGCTTTTCGTTGTCCAGCTTCAGCTTCATTAGAAACCAATTGTATTCCTGCACCCACATTGATATCCACGAAAGTAGTTTCCACACGACAATCATATACAGAAGTCATTCTCCATATCGCATCCGCTGAACTAGTCGCATTTAATAAATTTTGTCTAGCTTCAACATACGGTAGACTGCAAAAGGT
>NW_020189216.1:0-695 GCF_900000015.1 Plasmopara halstedii
GAGAGCAAGTCTCCCCATTCGACACCCACGTTTTGTGTTCGGAAGCCGAACGGCAAGTAGCGTAGCGTTCATGCCTACAATAAACTCAACGCGGTCACCATTTTCGCACAGACACCGCTTCCTAGAAAGGATGTTATTAACAACAACATGGTGGGATGTACGAAGTACAGTGCACTCAACGTGGTCGATGGGTATTACCAATTGCTCATGGGAGCGAGTGAGATTCCGCTAACAGCGGTGGGCACGCCGAGTGGCATGCTCTGGGAGTGGCTGGTGATGCCCCAAGGGCTGTCGAATGCACCAGCAACAGTTAATCGTCTTGTGACGCAGTTGTTCAGGTCCCACAGAACGTATGCACAGACATACTCTGACGATATTTTCGTCCACGGTCGTGCGGAGCACAGGATGACGGATGAGGAAAACCACATCGTCCATCTAAGAGCGGTGCTCGAGTGCATGCGCACTAACAAATTGTACGCCAATGCAGACAAGTACATCTTTGGCGCAGAAGATATTCCTTTTTAGGGTGCTTCATTGGGAAGTGTGGCCTTCGAGCAGATCCCGCTAAGGTCAAGGACATTGTAGACTGGCCGGTTTCAAAGAACCAGAAGAACTTGCGTATGTGGTTTGGTCTCGTCAACTACTTGCACAAGTACAGCGTAAACTACGCAGAAATGGCCCGGCCATTATCCAAT
>NW_020189217.1:0-330 GCF_900000015.1 Plasmopara halstedii
TTTCACGGGAAAATTTTGGTCGACTATCTTCAAGGTGCTCGGCACCAAGTTAGATATGTCGATAGCGGATCATCCACAAACCGATGGTCAAACCGAAAGGGTGATTTGCGTCATCGAAGACGTTCTTCGCAGCGTCTGTGTGAGAAGACGAGGCGCTGCCGCTCGTAGCGTTTGCACTGAACAATGCAGTGCATTCATCTACCGGCTACACGCCGCTCTACGTGAACGGGCTGATTCACCCTCGCGTCCCGCTGACGCCACCATTCCATGGATCAAGGCTTGGTGGGGGAGGAATAGCCGAACGGCTAGCTGATGTCAGCCCCCTCACCA
>NW_020189218.1:0-784 GCF_900000015.1 Plasmopara halstedii
TACAGAGTAGAAGAAACATAAACAACTTCAGTCGCCTTTTCATTGAAAGTGTAAGATGTCGAATTGAAGAAGACTCGCGCAGCCTCTTGCAACGTCATGGGCTGCTGCCTATCCACTTCGAACGCATAGGCTGCGAGATTGAAGACTCGCTCATCACTATAAGTATCGAAAATGAAAGATTGATTTAGCTTTCCCAGAAGGTTAGCAGCAGTGATATGATAAAAAGCGGGGTTCACGTTACGATACTGAGGCGGAGCAGATGGAATACTTCCATCTAATGTCCCATTTTGGCCTGGGAAGTATTTTCCACCGTATATCGTTGGGACTTGGGCCTCAGTATAGACGACTGAGATCAATGCTTTGATATCATCTGGATTGAATGTCACGTTATTGAAAGTCACCGGGCAACGGGGTTCTTTCTCAATCAACGAAGCCTGAGCTACACCTTCAGAGATGTCACTCCAGCGCGAAATGCAATACCCAACTTGCGAGTTCTTGCGAAATTAGCAATTATTGTCAAAACCATCGCACTCCCCGGTACACGTAGAAGTACTATTCTTCACCGAATCAATGCCAAACTTTGCCGATACCTTGTCCATGAATTCCTCCACGTTCAACCCAACGGCTATCGCGTACTTCGCAGAAGGAGCTAAATCATCATCTCTCATCGCATAGTTAATACTGTCAGTCCACGTTTCCCAAGTCTGACCATACCACGGCTTAATGTCACTTGCACCCCAAGTAGGGAGTCTTGTCAGTTTTCTCTCGAGCTTTTGCCCGAAAT
>NW_020189219.1:0-328 GCF_900000015.1 Plasmopara halstedii
CCGACACCACGTCTCCTGTCTTCAACGAGAGACATGGCGTAGGCCTGGTATTGTCATCTTCTTCACCATTTGGCGAAGTTGAAGATCTCACTAGTCAAGTCTACAAGGACCAATTACGTAATCGTTATTTATTACTTAAGTCCACGCTTGGTACTCAGAAGGTGTATATACATGTTGTTTACGCACCTGATGAACCCCCAAGGCGTGGAGAATTTTTTCGTGCACTTCCTACTCGCTTCATATTCAACAACTCGGATGAAGACGACCAAACAGCACACATTGTCTTGGGTGACTTCAACGTCACAATGGACTCTTTTCTGGATCAAGC
>NW_020189220.1:0-892 GCF_900000015.1 Plasmopara halstedii
TACAGCGACGCTGTTTGTGGATCGTGTCTTTGGACAACATGGAACCTCGGAGTCAATTGTCTCTTTCAAAGACCCACACCTCACGGGGAAGTTTTGGGTCTAGAGCTGGGCACCAAGTTAACTTAGTCAACAGCTGATCATCCGCAGACCGATGGTCAAACTGAGCGCGTGAATCGCGTCTTTGAACACGTTCTTCGTAGCATCTGCGCTGAGACGCCGAAGCGTTGGAGCGTCATGCTGCTACTTGTAAGGTTTGCTCTGAACAATGCAGCGAATACGTCTACCGGCTACACGCCGTTCTACCTGAACGGGCTTCTTAATCCTCGCGTCCTGCTGACGCCGCCAGCCATGGCACAGAGTCTGGTGGGGAAGAATAGCCAAGCGGCTAGCTGACGTCAGCCCCCTCACTGTCCGTAAAGAAGTCGATGACTTCCTGTCTACCAGTCTAGGTGTCTTACGACACGTTCGCGATGCGATGCTGAAAGCCAAGACATGCAGAAAGAATATGCAGACGGAAGAAGCAGAATAATCGTTGAAAACTTTGAGATCGGAGACCTGGTTTTGCTAAATGCTAAGAAATTTCCTACACATGCAGTCTCTGCTGCCATTAAGACAAAACACCGTACACGGTTTATTGGACCTTTTAAGGTCGTGGCCAATCGAGGCCTTGCGTATATGCTAAACCTTTCGAGAAGGATGCGCACCCACCCTGTGTTTTATGGAGCTTGCTTAAGTTCTACATGGAATCCGGCGCAAGTGAACGCGAAAGCGTTGGCGCCGGAGCAGGCCCTCGGCCACCCAGAAGCCGAAACAGCAACTGGTTCTGACCATGGAGTGCAATGTGTTCCGTTTCCAACAGCGCCAGGAGCTCCACCGTCGCACGATGCGACGC
>NW_020189221.1:0-397 GCF_900000015.1 Plasmopara halstedii
GCCGCTTCCAGACATGCTGCAGCGCTCCTGATTAAACCAGACGCCTTCGTTTGACGTGTAGGCAACTGTTGACGCACTCAAACGTTCGTCACGTTGCCAGGAGCCAAAATATCAAGTCACATACGTTTGTAACGCTTCCAGACATGCTACAGCGCTTCTGATTAAACCAGACGCATTCGTTTGACATGGGGGCAAATACTAACGCGAACAAACGTTCGTCACGTTGCCAGGAGCTAAGACGTCAAGTCACAAACATTTGTGCCGCTTCCTGACATGCTGCAGCGCTCCTGATTAAACAAGACGCATTCGTTTGACATGGAAGCAACCGTTAACGCGCTTAAACGTTCGACACGTAGCCAAGAGCTAAGATATCAAGTCACATACGTTTGTGACGCTT
>NW_020189222.1:0-3101 GCF_900000015.1 Plasmopara halstedii
ATTAAGCGCGGTAGACTGTGGTCAGTGGATGCGATTTCCGTTTCTTCTTCCTCTTGGTAAAAGTTCTTCTGAGCATCCTTCTCTAACATCTCAGTCAACGTTTGTTCTATCTGTTCCTTCGTCAATCTTTCTAGAAACTTGATAGTAGCCGGATTGTTCATATTTGCCTGTATAATTGCTTTCGGATCGTCAAATACAATGGTATGGGTAGTTGAAAACACCTTCACGTTTCGAAATCCAGCCTCTCTTAGCTCCTTCGACACCCTCAATTGATCCGTGCCTGCGGTCAACGATGGCCGCTCCAGCGGTTCTCCTTCACCATCAATAATATTAAACATTTCAGTCAGCTGATCAAACCAGACCATTTGGGAGCTTTGTTCACTCCACGTCGTGATGACTAGCAATCCATCCTCTTTTAACACTCGACGTGCTGTTGCCCAACCTTTTACACGATCTGGAAAAATTCCCAGGCCAAAGTTGGATCCAATTATGTCAACCGATGAATCATTTACTTCCTCTAGCATTAACCCATTGCTCTGTAACGTACTAAACTTTGATGCGAATGGAAATAGCGTTGGATCTTCCTTAAGATTGTCTCTCACTTGTTGCAACATCCCATCAGATAAGTCGGAGGCTGTAATGCAAATCTTTGTCGGAATTGTCAGATACCGTCGTGCAAACTCAAAGCTCAGTACTCCTGGGCCACATCCAACGTCCAAAAAGTGAAACGGTGTGGTAGAGTTTTTGGCTTCGTGTTGCTGAAGTTTGTGCAGAATTGTATGATGTGCAATCTGAAGTGAATCCACAGCCCAACGATGGGTTAGTGATATGAATACTGAACTATATGTCTTGGCATGTGCCGACCAATTGGCGTTAGTGAAAGACTTTTCCATGAGGTTGGACTGTGAAAAGGCGGTATCGTAGTCTAATCATTCTGTGTCATCTTAATACTATCGATAGATATGATGTGTCAGTACTATGCTGCCTCAATTAATATATTTCTCTTGGGCAAAAAGAGAAAAAATTGACACAATTATATAAAGTCAAGAAATATGGTTTCGGCAATTTCTGAGTCATATCCAGTTTCATTGGATATACTACTTATCTGTCAGATTCTTCAGTCCAGAAAACAATATCCTTCCCGACAAGTTGGTGAAGAGGCACGTAGCTACCATTATTTACTTACAAGCACAGTTACCTCTTTACTTTCTACTAATGATATCTTTATAATTGTTGTAGACGCTGCATTCCTACTAGACTTTTTTTCGATGGGGTGGCTTTGAGAGCATGAGAAGTGGATGAAAAGCTTGATCGTTTGCTACACCATAAGAGCGAGCGTCGTGGGGAAAGTGATCACCTTCTAACACCACCAAAAACTCCAAGAAGCAAGTGCAACCACGATGGTGCACTGCTTCTATCATATTTTCAAAGACCACTTTTTCGTGTTCATTTTCAAATACACCTTCCACCTTCTACTGAGCTGCCTGTTGCGATTCACATCGACTCGACCTTCAAGTCACAAAAAAAGCCGCAAATTATGATGCGACTTAAATTTGCAACGTTCATATTGACCGCAGCCACGCACATGTTTGCTGTGTCGGGTGCTCAGAATGCCTTCATTTCGGATATTGTGGATTCTGTCACAGGTGTGGCACCAAGATTAATTTCTCCGCTGGTCAAGGTTGTGAGCAACTTGTACGACCCAAACCGACTCGTTATCATCATGAATGAGGATACAAAATCTGTCATCGCTGCTGCTGCCAACACCAGTAATGCAATTTGGACAGAGGCTGAGCGAGTTGCAAACATTCGAAACATAGTTTACGCTCTCAAACAGCACGCACGTCGGACACAAAATTCAGTAATGCGAGTCCTTACAGCAGAGGGCTATCAATTTCGAAGCAATTGGATCAGCAACACGATTGAAGTCAAAGATTGTCCTTTGAAATTGGTTCAGCAGATACATGGCCTCCTGGCGGTGAAAGAAATTGTCTATGACATCATTGTCAATCAAGACTCAACAAAGTGTGCGGCCGACTTAGCGAATGACACTGCATCTGCGGAATGGGGTGTCACAAAAATCAGAGCACCGAATGTTTGGTCTTCAAAAAACATTGGTCAGAATGTCGTTATTGGAAACATCGATACTGGTGTACGCAGTAGTCATGAGAGTCTGATCAATAACTGGGTTGGTTCGCACGGCTGGTTTGATCCTCGACAAAGGACTGTGACTCCTTTTGATGCAAGTGGCCACGGAACGCACACAATGGCCACAGCTGTAGGAGGAAAAGGAGTGGGGGTCGCACCTGGTGCAAAGTGGTTGGCCTGCAAGGGTTGTGGACCGAGAAGTTGCTCCCTATCTTTATTGACGGCATGTGCACAATTCATGTTGTGTCCAACAGACACGAGTGGTAACAATTGCGACCCCTCAAAGGCTCCACACATTGTGAGCAATAGTTGGGGAGGTGGCCAAGACCCGAATTATTTTCAGTCAAGTTTAGATGCTTGGCATGCAGCTCGTATCATTCCCGTATTCTCAGCCGGCAACTCAGGCACATCAGGATGTGGTTCGATTGCGTCCCCAAGCGATTCATCTAAGGTCTTTTCAGTAGGAGCGACTGATAAGAATGACAATCTAGCCACGTTCAGCAGTCTAGGTCCAGCTACTAACGGTAACATCAAGCCTGATTTTGTTGGCCCTGGAGTGAGCATTCGATCCGCTTGGAATAATGACAATTCGGAGTATAGAAGTATTTCAGGAACGAGTATGGCTGCACCCCACCTCGCGGGTACAATTGCGTTGATTCTAAGTGCTCGTCCTGGCTTGAACTTTGACGCTGTTAAGACTGTGCTGATTAATTCAACGGACCAAACGCTGCCAAAAGCTGCATTGACATGTGGTGGAACCTCAGACACCGTATTTCCGAATAATCAGTATGGATACGGTCGTATCAATGCTGAAAAAGCTGTGAAGGCTGCTCTTGCAATTTAAGAAGATGGATTTATGTATCGTACAAAATGTCAATCGTATGTTTAGCTTTACTTGTAGCTTTAAAATAGTTTTCAATATCGTTCAAATCTTGCAATGAAAGAGGTGAGTA
>NW_020189223.1:0-318 GCF_900000015.1 Plasmopara halstedii
CATGAGAAACGGTTTGCTTTAGCCATGGCTTATGCTTCGATACGCGGTGTCTAGCTAATTATATCATACGTTAGCACGTCGTCAATTCCATTACAGCGGATAATGGGTATCACAGTTCTTGTCAGTGTGATGATAGTTTGTCTTCATCTACCACGGTGGGAGTGCACTACAAGGCTGCTTGTTTACACGTCCGTCTGCTCTTCACTTGTCACGCAGCGTATATAATGACATTGTATTAAACACTTGCTGTTGTTAGAAATGGTTTGCTTTAGCCATAGCTTTGGCTTCCACACGCGGTGTCTAGCTGACCTAATTTTA
>NW_020189224.1:0-306 GCF_900000015.1 Plasmopara halstedii
CAACGAGGTTCTCAATATCAGCGCGAAGCTTAGCAGCATCGGCGCCAAGATGGAAGACAAGGATGTTGCAATCTGCCTACTGCGCAGCCTACCCAAGAGCTACGACTATGAACCGATAGAGGATGTCGACCGTCGTGAATCAAGAGGATGCGAACAAGTGCGTCCATCAGTCAAGTTTGCGTTTAACCTGATGTTGCTACGCATGTACATTACATATCACTGCCACTTGACAGCTGCAAAGATGCATTTATAACTTGGATGCGTACAAAACCCCTTACCAGTGAACTGCAAACACGTGCTAGACTC
>NW_020189225.1:0-467 GCF_900000015.1 Plasmopara halstedii
TCGCTCAAAGATTTGGCAGAGACCGAAAAACACTTAAAGGATGACAAGAAGGCTGTAGAGGCTGCAAAGTCAAAGGAGGCTGAAGCTGCAAAGGAGCTAGTTGAGGGATTAGCAACTAACAACAATACGGAAGTTGATAATGCCGTTGCAGCTGGTCTTGCTGCAAGGGAGGAGGAGAAAGAAGCCGAAGTTTATGAGGAAATAGACGAAGATATGGAAAAGGAACAGATTGAGCAGGTGGCTCAGGAATTTGACGAAATGGAAAAAGCTATAGATGAAGATCAGAAGGCGTTAACTGCAGCAAAGCAGAAGGAGGCGACAGCTACGAAGAGGCTGAAAAAGGCCCTGTCGTCCAATAATGACGAGGAGGTTGACAAGGCTATTGCAGCTAAACTTGCTGCTGAGGAGGAAGAAGACATGGACGAAGTGAAGGAGGAAATGGACGAGGAAAATGCAGACAAACAGAT
>NW_020189226.1:0-568 GCF_900000015.1 Plasmopara halstedii
CATGTGTGCAAGTAGTTGGCGAGGCCAAGCCACTTGAGAAAGTCCTTTTGATTCTTTGGAACTGACCAGTCCACAATGTCTTTGTCCTTAGCATGATCCGCTTGAAGGCCCGCTTCCCAATGAAGCACCCTAAGAAAGGGGGTTCTACAGCACCAAAGATGCACTTGTCTGCATTATCATACAGATTATTCGTGCGCATGAACTCAAAAACCACTCTTAAATGGACGATGTGGTTATTTTCATCCGTCCTCTCTTGCTTCGCACGACTGTGAGCGAAAATGTCGTTAAAGTATGTCTGCGCATACGCCCGATGGGGCCTGAAAAACTGCGTCACAAGATGATTGAATGTTGCTGGTGCATTGGACAGCCCTTTGAGCATCACCAGCCACTCCCAGAGGATGACGCTCAGAGTGGTCATCGCTGCCAACGGAATATCACTAGCTCTCTTGAGTAATTGGAATTCCCCATCGATCAAGTCGAGTGCACTGTACTTTGTAGAATTAACCTTGATGCTCTGGAGAACATCCTTTCGGATCGGCGTCTGTGCTATAATGGTCGAAACGTCGAG
>NW_020189227.1:0-443 GCF_900000015.1 Plasmopara halstedii
GGTGGCGCGCCAGTCGTTTACAGATCCATGTCTATGTTGGCTATATTTTGCCAAATACGAAGGTACATCCATGTACCTTGTGTATGCATTGTAAGAATTTATAAAAAGAAGATTACAGTATGGTGTTTCCAAATGCATACGTGACATCTTATATGAAGTCACAAGCCGTGTGTGGGATACAGAAAGCTGGTTCCTATTCGGAGACCTGTAATGGCGACGAGACAGACGTTCCTCTGTCTTTCGAAGTGAGTAGTCACTTTTACTGGATACGTTTTACGAAAGCTCAAGCTCCGTACACCCAAAATCTTGTATAAGGCAAAGCTCGGCTTCAACCTCAGTGCAACCTTTATTTTATTAATTAGAGCACCAAATTTTATCAATAGAACTTCTAGGAGACATTGAGGTGTTTGGTATATAGCTTACCAACGATATTCGATTTTGGT
>NW_020189228.1:0-160 GCF_900000015.1 Plasmopara halstedii
CTTCAAACCTTGAGTCAACCCAGTTATCACTGATAAAGACGTAGTCAAGTCGGTTAATTCGAGGCGTAGGGCCGGAGAACAGACGCCGGCACGGAAACTGAGGGCGTCACGCGTCCGTGACGTGTAGCGTTGACAGCCAACTAAGGAGATATCCCCGAGA
>NW_020189228.1:623-860 GCF_900000015.1 Plasmopara halstedii
ATTGACTCCGTAATAGGCCGAGTAGACTATTAGGATGAAGCAGGCACAGCGAAGCACTTCCAATCCACGGGGATTAAATTCCACAAATAAGGTGTAGCCACTCATCGTTTGCGTAGATTCCAGGCGCAGGGCCATGGTCAGTAGCTCGAAAAGAGCCAACGCTTCCGAGGTTTGATAGGGTTCAAATTCCTTAGTGTCAAGCAGCCATGTGTCTGCCACCCGGAAGAGCTCTGCCCG
>NW_020189228.1:6888-7057 GCF_900000015.1 Plasmopara halstedii
TACTCTTGAAATAAGCGGATTGCGATCCGCTAACTCATACTTGGTTCTTATAAAGAACAAAAGATCGGTGACCTAAAGTACGCTTCCTCAAGCGCTTAGCTACGGCAGCCTCGCTGCAGTGAGCGTTAAGGTCTTTGAGGGGAAGGATGGAGAGAATCTCCTGCTCTGG
>NW_020189228.1:7653-9255 GCF_900000015.1 Plasmopara halstedii
GAAGGAGCAGAGCTCTGAGCTACCGGGCAGCATGCAAACACACGACGGTGTTTTGTCTGTGAAGGCTCTCGTCACCTTCGGAACGGATGCCCCATGCGCAAGGCGCGTCAAGGTTCTTCGAATTATCACCCCAATGCCTACCAGTCTGGTTCATCGCCGGAAAACGACACCACCACCATCGGTGTATCGGACAGGAGTCCCGAGCGTGGCTCGCGGGCTGGCCGTGGAGTGGCACGTACCCACTGAGCGCTGCTCAAGTTTCGGAGCAGTCGCTGTATGTCATGCGTGACATGATCGGCCAAGGGCCGAGGCATCGGCGGCGAGGCCCCCGTGATGCACATGAAGTGACACGTAAACCACTGAGCACTGCTCTCGTTGCAAAGCAGTCGCTGCATGCCATTGATGGCGTGGTCGGACAGAGTCCGAGGCATCTTGGGCACGGCCCTTCAGATGCGCGTGGAGTGGCACGTTATCCACTGAGCGAGGACTGCAAGGTTAGCAGCTCTTCATCGGATGTTGTAGATAAAATCGAAGCTCCAAAGAAACGGACAATGAGGGTGACACCGGACGACGCGGAGTGCGTGTTCACCCTGGTCTCACCGAGACGAAGGATCTCTTTACGGAGGCGACGGCGACGCCGTATGCTAGCTGGAAGACGCTGGGCGTTGATCATGATCCAGGCGTAGACGATGGCGCACAGTTACATATCCTCGTCAGCGGTATGGCCTCAAGGGCTGTCAAACGCACCAGCAACATTTAATTGTCATGTGACGCAGTTGTTCAGACCCCACAGGGCGTATGCACAGACATACTTTGACGACGATTTCGTTCACAGTCGTTTAGAGCACAAGGAGGACGGATGAGGAGAACCATCGTCCAATTAAGGTCGGTGCTCGAGTGCATGCGCACGAACAAACTGTACGCCAATGCAGACAAGTGCATCTTTGGCGCAGAAGAGATTCCCTTTCTAGGGTGCTTTATTGGGAAGCGTGGCCTTCGGGTGGATCCCGCTAAGGTCACGGCCATTGTATACTGGCCTGTTCCAAAAACGAGAAGGACTTGCGTAAGTGGCTTGGTCTCGCCATCTACTTACACAAGTACAGCGTAAACTTCGGAGAAATGGCCCGAACATTATCCATACTTCTTGAAAAAAATCGCGGAATGGTGTTGGAACACCGAACATCAGGAGGCTTTTGCCGGAGTCAAAGACAGTCTCCTGTGTGCACCAATACTGTCACTGCCAGATCTTGATCGTCAATTCAGCGTCATCTGTGACGCTTCAGACTTCACCATCGGCTGTGCACTGCTGCAAGCAGATGCCGAGGGGCGAGATCGGGTGATCGCGTTCGAATCTCGACTGCTCAAAGCTGCAGAGAAGAACTACTCAGTTTTGACAAGGAGCTACTTGCGATGAATTATACACTTGTCAAGTTCAGGGTCCACCTGCTCGGCTCCAAGCCGTTTGTGATCTATACAGATCATGCGTCACTACGCACTGCGACTCAGTCGCCCCGTCTCGTAAAGGATGGCTAGATGGCCATCCCTCTTTGCGGAATATAACTTCGAGGTGAAGTATAAGCCGGGAAAGCAAAATGCTTTGGC
>NW_020189228.1:9265-10514 GCF_900000015.1 Plasmopara halstedii
TTGCATCAAATAAAACTATATTATTATGCATAGCATATGAATACAACCTCATTTACTGCTCGCATGTTATTATCCTTAGTTTTCTTTAGAAAAAATAAGCGTACACTAATAAATTGTTTTCTATACAAACCTTAAAAACAAAAGAACTGCTTTTACGAAGGATCATAAAGAAAACCATAAATCGCCTAGTCAATTCTTCTAAATACAAATAAAACAGAAAATCATACATATATGATACATCGGTCAAAACGTTTATTGATAATAATAAGTTTTTTTGACCGACTCACCACTCCACATATATAGGGAACCCACTACAGGAACGCCACCCAGGTTGTTGAAGAAAATATTGTAAATTATCAACATATTTCTCAATAATTATTGCAATCTCAACGTTACAACTGTAACGTCGTCTGAGACAGATTTGATCCACACTGCGTATGCGGGTGATGGGATGTTTGTAGCGCTGCTACGGGCTCTCGGGAGCAAGGAACAAGAGAGTGTCACCAAGACTGCGTGCACAATTGCATCGATATTCGTTGAATAAAGGCTTGCTATATTATAGCACATAATCAACGGATACACCACCAATTGTGGTTCCTCATGATGAAGATTTGAAATATCGCATTCTCAACGAGGCTCACGATACGCCACACGGTGGTCATCTCGGTCGCGACAAAACGTTTTACTCTCTGAGTCACCACTATTGGTGGCTCAAGTTGTACAAATCAACGAGCACCTATGTGAGACGTGTCAACGGGTAAACGCCTCCCCCAAATGCGGCTGCGCCGCTGGTCAGCTTACCGGTACCCGCTACTCATGAAATTGGACTTTGTGTTCGGCCTGCCGAAAGATTCGGCGGGTATCACGGGTGTCGTTGTATTCGTCGTTCGGTTGAGCAAGATGGCTCATTTGGCGGCGGTACCAGACACCATCAACGGAATCGGTACAGCAACGACGCTGTTTGTAGATCGTGTATTTCGGCAACACAGACTTCAGAGTCGATTGTTTCTGATAGCAAACCCCGCTCCACGGGAAAATTCTGGTCAACTATCTTTTAGGTGCTCGGCACCAAGTTGGATATGTCGACAGCGGATCATCCGCAGACCGATGGTCGCAGACCGATGGTCAAACGAAAAGGGTGAATCGCGTAATCGAATACGTCCTTCACAGCGTCTGCGCTGAGACGTGAATGGGCTGATTCACCCTCGCGTCCCGCTGACGCCGCCATCCCATGGCTCAGGGCTTGGTG
>NW_020189228.1:10524-10689 GCF_900000015.1 Plasmopara halstedii
GGGGTCACTTTCCTGGTCCGTACCAGTGGTTGTAACGTGCGCAGGGTTCCTATTCTCACCGCCCCCCTTTCTCTCGAAGGAGGATGGACAGTTGGGTACCTAGTATTACTGTCGACAGTAGAAGCAGGATGCGCTGGATACTTGTTCTCGCTGCCCCCCCTTTCG
>NW_020189228.1:10699-11097 GCF_900000015.1 Plasmopara halstedii
AGAACGATCGGAGTCTGGCAACGCCAGTATTGATGTATACAGGAGGCTGTCTTTGACCCCGTCAAAAGCCTCCTGATGTTCGGTGTTCCAACACTATTCCGCATCCTTTTTAACGAGATTGGATAATGGCCGCGCCATTACTGCGTAGTTTACGCTGTCCTTTTGCAAGTAGTTGGCGAGACCA
The DNA here is from genome assembly GCF_900000015.1 of Plasmopara halstedii. Taxonomy (NCBI): domain Eukaryota; phylum Oomycota; class Peronosporomycetes; order Peronosporales; family Peronosporaceae; genus Plasmopara; species Plasmopara halstedii. The sequence continues at coordinate 10,884 of NW_020189228.1, forward strand.
AGCCACTTACGCAAGTCCTTCTGGTTTTTTTAAACCGACCAGTCTTCAGTGGCCTTGACCTTAGCAGGATCTACTCGAAGGCCACGCATCCCAATGACGTACCCAAAGAAGGAAATCTCTTCTGGGCCAAAGATGCACTTGTCTGCATTGGCATATAGTTTGTTCGTGCGCATGCACTCGAGCACCGCTCTTAAATGGACGATGTGGTTCTCCT
>NW_020189228.1:11107-11788 GCF_900000015.1 Plasmopara halstedii
TGCCTGAAGGACCATGGGAGGTTGACTGAGTTTCTGGGTATCGAAGTGACTCAAACCGAGAAGGGCGTGTTTATCAGCCAAGAGAAATATGCAAAGAACGTGTTGTTCAAGCTCGGCTTTGGCGAGGCGAACAAGTGTGGGAACCCCATGGAGTCCACCACGAGACTCCCTCCAGCTACGAAGGACGACAACTTCGACTCCAGCTTTGACTACCGGGGAGCGCTGGGCATGCTCATGTATCTCGCGACCGGAAACAGGCCAAATCTGGCATTTGCACTCGGCCAGCTGTGTAGATTCGTTGTCGACCCGACTTTGAAGCATGTGGCAACGCTCAAGCGCGTCCTACGATACCTTGTGGGCACTCAGGCGCACAGTATTATGTACAAGAAGGGATCTGGGGCCCGTACGGAGCTGACCCTGAGCGGTTTCCGTGATAGTGATTGGGGAAGTGACCCCGAGACCAGGAAGAGCACGAGCGGGTTCGCTTTATGCTGGCGAGTGGAGCGGCGACATGGATGTCCAAGCGTCAGTCGATTGTAGCTCAGTCCAAGGCTGAGGCTGAGTATGGGGCTGCATGTGAAGCTCCTATGGAGGCGAAAGCGCAGTGCAATATCCTGTCTGAAATATTCCCGTCTATGCACGTGCGACCGGTCATTGGTATCGACAATAGTGCGGCACACG
>NW_020189228.1:11798-12880 GCF_900000015.1 Plasmopara halstedii
TCAGGTGCCGAACACACCGGAACGTTCGAAGAGTGACGACAATGACATCATCAACTATCTACTTGGGTTCGAAATGGACACTGTTGGCGCACGTGTATACATCCCCAGCGAGAACACGGTTAAGTTTGTCGCTGAGGTTCGCGTTATTGAGGACGTGATGTACAACGACCGTCATCACGTCGATCCAACTAACCGAGATGATGGTGAGTGGTTATGGTTTGTGACCGAAGAAGTTGGAGTGCAAGACGACACGACCAGCATCTCGAGTGACGACGGCTTGGACATGGAAAGCATCCATGAATCTAGCCAGAGCGTCGTGCTTGACAACTCGGGGGATGCAGAGTCTGTTGTCAGTGCTACAGTTGCGTACGAAGCCTTGATGAGGATCGTCGGCAGACGTCGATGAGGGGACGAGGACGGAGATCACGACAACCAGGACGACGGAGAGAATTGCCAGGATATGAGTGACCAGGCGAATGATGGTCATGATGATGACGAGTCTGTCTCGGCTAATTTTGGATCGGAGGTGGACCCAGCAGACGAAGGTTTGGTCGCCGATGCGACCGAGGTGGGCGAGGACGTAAGCGATTCGACCGACGAGCAGGGATCGACTCACGAGCAGGGCCCGGAGGCCAAAGAAATACGGAAAACGGCTGGAGCAAGGACTCACCCGGCGGTGACAATGCCGGTGCTGTGTCGGGAACGACCGCCACGAAACGATCCGTGCTTGAGAAGATCGTACTACCAGAAGGCCTGCAAAAGCGAGTGGATCGGGACGACATTCCGTCAGAAGCTGAGAAGAACCAGCTTGGGGGACGAATGAAGGAACGTCGCACAGGCTTACGTCAGTGGACGCGCCGACCAGCTCGATTCGATGATTTTGTCAGATGGGCAAATGTTGAGACGAAGATATTGGGTCGTGATGGCAGACCGATTGGTGCAAAGATCATCAGAGTTCCAAAGAACTGACGCCAAGCTATGAGTTCTAAGTATGCGGATCTCTGGCGAATGGCTGAGCTGGAGAAAATGGCCGCGTTCAAAAACAAGGAGGTCTTGGGACAAGTCAAGAGGACCGAGATGCC
>NW_020189228.1:12890-13165 GCF_900000015.1 Plasmopara halstedii
GTCGTGTCGTCTTGCTCTCCAACTTCATCGGTCACAAACCGTAACCACTCACCATCATCTCGGTTGGTCGGATCGACGTGATGGTGCTCGCCGTACATCACGTCCTCAATAACGCAAAACTCAGCGACAAACTTGACCGTGTTCTCGCTGGGGATATACACATGTGCGCCATTAGTGTCCATTTCGAACCCAAGTAGATAGCCGATGATAGCATTGCCGTCACTCTTCGAGCGCTCCGGTGTGTTCGGCACCTGGATGTACACGAGCGAGCCAAA
>NW_020189228.1:13175-18345 GCF_900000015.1 Plasmopara halstedii
GCGCCATAAATCAAATCACACAGATGTTGACACCCACTTGTTTGACCGTAGAAACTGACCTTGAATCAAACTTAATGACTTGTCTCCATGTTCGTTCCACACCACTTTGTGAACAATGAGGTCTAGTCGCTATAAGTGAAACAAACAAGTCTGTTGCCTCGAACTTCTAAGGTTTAGTGGAACTTATATTGCTTGTAACACCCGCTTTTTTGAAGACGTCGACGGTAAAGCATTCGCCATAGCACTACAGCGATGACAAAAGCTGCTTGCGACACAAAAACTAGATTCAATTTTTTTTGATCCAAAAACCGCACGCAGCAAGCTAGATGTGAGCAAGCGTATAAACTCTCACTCTCACATCTGAATTGGCACACTATTTTCAGTTCGCTTTTCAATTCGTTGCTGCTGTTCGCTACTTTTGATATAAAGTGTGTGTTTTCAATTAATTTACTCCTTACAAATGAGTTCTACACATGGTACATATAAGTGACGTAGATCTAGTTTTTAAGACGAGAATGACCACCGCTGACACTCCCGGACTCCACGTCGAACGACATTGCCATACAACACGAACTAGTGCCCAACTCTGATGGATGCATATGCTCGCTCGCCTCCGTATCACGCGTGGCATACTCATAGCTTGAAAGACTGGAAGCAAAACTCTTTGTTGAGTTATAGATTTCTAAGTCAGACATTTGCTGTTCGGAATTCCAGTTTCTCGAAGCTCTTAAGATCTCTGATCCGCGTGAGCGATCCTCGAAAAACTTCTCTTCTAGGTATCGATAAGAACCAACTGAGCTCTCGTCCGACTCGAACATACACTCACTTGATGGCAGTGCACAATCAGAGCTCAGGCTTGAAGAAAATCTCACGTGAGTATTAGATGTGTCATAAATTGGGTAGAGTGCTGATGATAGCAAGTTTGGTACCGAAGGACCATGCGAGGTATTAAATTGTAGTTGTGAGGCACTAACGGCGTTGTAGTGGCTGAAGTCTAAGCGGACTTCACCGTTGCTGGCTTGAGCGTGTTCAAAACGCGCAAAGCCATTCGAAAAAGCCTCTGCTTCCGAAAAATACCGATGATGGTGCCCTGACAAATAATTTTTGTCAGCACCAACGACGACCACAGGAGAAATCGTGGAGCTTCCAACCGCGATTTGTCCAGTGTTAGTTCTCCTCGGATACCGTTTTTCATTGAAACGCTGCGTCACTGGCATCGCCAATCTAGAATTGTCGTCCTCAGTCGGTGTGCCAAGCTCAAAGTCATCACTGGCCTGATTTTTTCGTACAGCAATGATAACTGAAAGTACAGCTATTGCCGCAAAACCACCTATAAGGGTGAGTATTGCCAGTAATCGTGTATCAGTCCAGTCTGACTTAGACGATGAGCCGTTATTGGTATCAAGATGTTGTGTGGTTTCATTGTCTGAAGGTTGAATAGCTTGCTCTTCTATCATGGTGGTGATGTTGGTTTGCTTTGAATGGACTGTGCCGGCATCTGCTGCGATAATATTAATTCCATCTGAACCCTGAGACCCTGATCCCATAGATGGCAACGCTGAAGTAGCTGTCTCTGTCGCATTCGCTGTCGAGTTCGACACTAATTTGGAGATATTGAAGCTCGAAATCTTGCCAACGTTTATGGTACCGTTCGTTTTCAAACCTATATCATTTTTTGCCAGATTCTCCCCCGTTGTGCTTGTACCGCTACTGATACTTGAATTCACTGTCTTGAAACCCAAGCTTGTTTCTGCTCTTTCGTCACTATTATCCCCCACACTGTTGAATTCTACGCTTGCATTTGGAAAGTCAATCCATGATTCCGCAGAGGCATCACTGCCATTAATACTACCCATAGTAGAGCTGGTGTCGAATTCAACGTCTACGTCGAGTATATCATTGGAGCCGGAGCTTTCTTGTGAGAACGAAACGACAGAAGTACCGCAGAATTCGCGAGCAGATGTGTCAATACTCTCACATATTGAAGCGTCTTCAAGTCTTAGGCACACGATCCAAGCGATTGTCACTCCACCAACAGACTCAACTTTCTTCTCTCGACAAGAGCAATCACTACAAAGTATTGCATCACTCCCAGTAGCGTTTGCACATGTCACGTATCCATTTGGGAATATGCTGTTTGGGTTGGTAGAATTAACGATATAGAAGTTTTCAAGCGCATAGCTGCATGCTTTCAGCGTGAAGTCAGTCGATGGTACTGCAGCGCAAAGCTGCACGATTACTGCAGTGAAAAGGCATCGGAACTGCTGTTGCCGTAGTGTCATATTTGGATTTGTACGCTGATTAGTTCTAGACGACAACGCAAAGTGCTCGTAATTGAAGCACAACCCTTCGCTGTATTGAGAACTTGATCAACTGAAACCTTGCTCTTATACGGTCTCACGCTAGCCGTCCATGTGTGCTCTTGACACAGATGGATGATACGACTGTTGCCTGTCGCTGACCACACTATGTCACGATCAAAGTCGCTAGGATTCGAACAGTATACACTGTCGAGTTTTTCAGAGGAACTGATAGCTGATAGTTGATACGATCTTTTTTCTGGCTCTTTCCCTACTTGACATGCAGAGTGCATACTTTTAACGAATTGATAGAAAATGGCACGCCTAATAAATTGGCTTTTTCCGTTACAACTTTTCCTTTCACACTGACGTTAACAGATGGCTTTATTCTAGTACGTTCAGCGAGCTACGTGTGCCTCACGTAAGTCCATCGAAAATTGCGCAACTCGTCAATATGTTTCCCTTTTTTTCGAAATTTCAGTGACTGAGATACATACTTTCATGTCCTTGTTTGGAAAGAAAAAGTTTTGATTGATCTGTGTGCCTCAAAGCCAGGGATTGCTCAAATATATTTACTTGGATAGCACAACCATTAAGGCACTGCCGAAAATTAATGCATCTGCTTGTGAATTGACAATTTTATTCGAAAAGTGCTTCGAAGATGAGGACATGGATTAGTTTAGAGCTTTAACACGTATACTTTGGGGTTGGTGGACGCCATCCCAGAATAGCTAGGTAACAAGTACTGCTCCTATTTAAGAGCTTTGGAAGGGTAGTGGTATGGGAGGTGCACGGCGAGCCATAACATCCGACCGAGGTGGTTTAAACCAGGAACGTGACCAAGACTGCATTTCTCATGCACCAATAGCACATAAAATAGAAATCAAAATCAATACAAACTCATTGATGAAAACTTGTTGCGTTTATTCTGAACATACCAACCGACGCTTTATTGGATGCAAGTTGAACACATAAAGTACAATTATGGCGCTGGCAAATCGAGCTCTATTTATAGTGATATAAATAGCAGTGTATTTGCTGAAGTTATAGTCATACATAGAAAATAACCCGCCGTTCTGCCTCTCACATTTCAAGCCGCTTTATATATAGAACACCCTTTGGATAAGTGTGTACATTAGAACTGTCAAATAGTTGAGGTGCTAGTTTAAGTTAGGATGTTGTCTTTTGAGAAAAGCCTTGACGCTGCTACTTGCTGTGGTAGTTGCCAAGCACAAAAATAGCTAACAAAGCACACAACTAGCAAATAGCAAATTTAATGGCTACTTTATTCTCTGTAAGGAAAGTGGTGAGTTTTAAAAGTGCAGAAACCGAAATTGAAGTATGATTTTCCTGGCACCTTCGTGCACCGATATTCCTGGGCTGCTTTAAGATGTATGTCTTTGTAAATTTCTACAAGATGGTCGAAAAAAGATAACAAATATTACCTCTCTACAGAGCAATTGTGTCGTTGGAGTCTGACGAAAATCAACTGAGGAGAAGCCAAGTAGCAAAATACTGATCTGATTCAATTTGACACCCTACAATGTCGATTGTGTCGATTCAACATTAGTCTATTCCTACTGTTTAGTGGCGTTACTTTTTAGTATTTCGAATCGTTTCAGCCTCAAGACCATTTAAAGATTCTGTTCAAACTATATCATCCTTTAAAGGTGGAGGGCAATTGTCGTAGTGGTATTTCTCTCGCAAACCTTGACATCCCATACAAGCAGCCTTTCCCATTTAGCTGAATTAGAGCCCTAAAACCTGCAGTCGGTGATGCTGTGTATCGCGCGCAGAGAAATCTTTGACACAGCGACTCGCGTTCGCAACCTCACCGCGGATGGGTTCGTACGCCCCACCTAGGTGGAACCGAGGGCCTCAGTCTAGTCTGTTAAGTGTAACATATAATCTGGATTAATTCTCGTTCGGCGCACTAGCCTTTGAAATTTCTGTGCTTAGCTTTTAGCCAGACAATCGTGCAAGACCATAATACGGTACATACTCCGTACAGCGGGCAAATGACCAATTACTGACCACTAAGGTAAAGTAGCCTCTGACCACAACTTTATCGGAGCATTGATTTTTTGAGTGCGCAGCGCGTAAATGCCATGACAGCCCGGCGCGAGCGCTTCTCGCCTTTTCTATCCGTTTTAAATTCTAGATTTGAACCAGAAGATTTAATCTTGCGACGATAGACCAGACATACACTTGTTACCTATATTGAGCCAATTTGGACATTTTATCCGTATGCCAGATAGTGAGTAGCTGATTGTGATGATTCACAAAAGGAATAAGTGAAAGTAGTAATTTTGATTTATGTTGTGGCTTTGAAAAAAACAACAGGCTGGCCAACCAGTTGATCAGGAAATGATATGTGTTTTTCGCGTATTAGCTAAATTTTTAACCCAATAACGTCAGGAACGATTTGTGCCAGTACCTTTTTTGAAATGTAATTTTTGCTTTGAATTGATTGAGCTTATGCTCTGGCCTTTGTCGTCACTTGGACTTGAAGCGATGCTTGAAGTACAAAGGCATTTAGCAGGCCTTGTACGTAGAATGGATGAAATTAGGAGGCTGAATAATGATAATGGAGAGGTGCGTGGGGTGCGTGGCCTGCTAACTTCACGCAATGTAATATATGGGCTTATTACAACAATTAAGCAGAAACAATTTAGACTGGCTTCACATATAATAATCTTATGTTTATAGTAGTACTTGTTTATCAAGAGGTTCACGATTCGGTAAACCGGTAATGTCTGGAACATTGGCGAATTTACGGCCATCTTATCGCTGGAAAGACGCTTTGAAGAACTAATCGAAGCGGTCTTTTATTTCTAGAACATTGTCGAAAATTCGATGGGGGCTTGTAA